>NW_024962262.1:13169988-13355528 GCF_019238085.1 Lagopus leucura
GAGGAAGAGGAAGAGGAAGAGGAAGAGGAAGAGGAAGAGGAAGAGGAGGGGGTTTCTCCTCTCACCCACTTGCAGATTGCGTTCTTCATTCTGGACTCTGCCTTCATCTTTGTACAGAGTCCAACACAGCAGCAACTCCTGCCTATTGGAAATCTAGAGATCAAGAAATACTGTTTGTTTGCTTTTTCCCCATAACATTTGCAATCAGTCTATTTTTTTCAATCTGTGTAATGGAGCTCTTTGTGCTACCTCTCTTGAAGATCAGTTGAACAGACAGGTGTCTGATTGCCCTCCTGCTTCAATGTATATCATCATCGCTCCTTCAGAGCTGCTGCAAAATTGCACAGGTGTCAATATGAATAGAATTCGACCTTACATATGCTTTAGATGAGTCTTTATAGGTGAAAATGGTAGATATTCAGAAAATAAGCCTCATCTCCACATTACTGAGCATGCAATGTCAACATGAAGATGTCTGGTTGATACAGCTGGCTCCAGAAGTAGAGCAGGCTGCTAAAGGCTGAGAGTGACAAGCCAGCCTGCCTTGACAAGCTTTGCCAATGGCTAACTGTGTGCGAGGAGATTACCATAGTCTGGGAAGCAGAGATACTTGAGCTCAGTAATTTCCCCCAGGGCATGATTACCTTGTAATAGCTACCATCCCTCATTCTCATTTCTAGCTGGAGACAAAGCACGCTGTGAGGCTCAGGGCTTGCATGGGTCAGCTGGGAAAGAGTTAAGGCATGAGTTCTAAGGCAACCTTAGAAAAGTGCAGAGGGACAGAAGAGTAGAGGAGGTTCTGTCATTCAGGTGCTGAGCCCTACTGTGAATCATAGAATCGTAGAATCATCAGTGTTGGAAAATATCTCTAAGATCATTTAGTTCAACCATCAGCCCATCCCCACCATGCCCACTGACCATAGCTCTTGATGGATTCCTCTCCCATCTACCAGTTTACAACCTACTGAACCAATGGAAACATTAAACATGTACCCCACCTCATGCTGAGGAGCACTGCAATGGAAAAATCTCTTGCTTATTTTGAACATACCACTTGATAGTTTTGTTTGGTGATCCTCCTTTTCTTCTGCAGAGCTCTGAATGATGTGAACTGCTGTTCTCCAGTCACACCACTCTTCCCAATACAAAACTTGGTCTTATTTTATCTTCAGTCATTTTTCTTCCAACACAAAATGTCTTAATCTATTCAGTCATTCCCTGAATGGAGGCCCTTTTATGCCTTTGATCATCTTCAATTTCCTTTCTCTGTAGTTTTTCTATTTCTTCTGTATCATATTTGAGATTGGTGAATCAGGGCTGCACAATAATATTCAGGAGATGGGAGCCCATGGATTTATACAGCAGCATAATGACTTCCTCTGTTTTTCTCCCTACCTCTAATAATTCCTAGCTTTCTGTTTGCTTTTTTTTTTTGATTGCTACTGAGCACTGAGATGACATTTGCATAGAGCTATCTATTATAACCTGAAGATTTCATTCCCAAGTGGAAATAGCCGCCTTGGAGCCCATTATTTTATATGTAAAGCTAGGATTGTCTTTTCCCATGTGCATCACTTTACATTTATCTACATCAGTGATTTTTATTACCCTTTTATTCAGTGCCACAAGGATCTTTCTGCGACTCTTCACAGTCATCTCGTTGCCTCAAACACCCTCAGTATCACCAGCAACATTCTCTTCTCTCCGCTCACCTCTATTTTGAAATTAGTTTTGAATGGTTTGAAAACATGGGGCAGTGTTTATGCCAGCAGAGCAAGCTCCTCTCGGAGATGTGAAGTGTCAAGTCCCAAGGAGGGGGAAGCAATGCAGTTCTCCCAAGCTCTTTAGATGTCATGAGGGATCATACGGTGTTTCTGGGCACAGACGGTGGTGTGGCTAACTGGCACATCTCCCTCTCTTTGTTGCAATAGATGTAGGAGTGATGCTACTTGCTGGGATGTGTATTTGCCTTCCTCCAGACCATATGGGTCCATCAGGAGATCCCTGGGTGGTGGCCCTTTTTTCTGTTGAAGCCAGCCCCTGGCACAAATAGGAACACAAGCAACCTTGGGCCTGGAGAGAGGAGACAGAATCCTGGAATCATCAAACAGCTTGAGTTGGAAAAGATACTAAAGCCCTCTCAGCTCCAACCCCAATGCCATGGCAGTGCCCCCTGCCACCTCAGGCTGCCCAGGACCCTATCCAACCCAGCCTTGAGCACCTCCTGGAATGGGGCACCCACAGCTTCTCTGAGCAAGGGAAGCAATGGTTAGCAAAGCCTTCCTTTGAGAAAACTGCTGCACAGAAATCTGTGAGCTGCTAATGAATGCCAATTAAACAGCAGTTCTTCCTTGCAAAAAGCTGTGTGTGAGCCTGCTGAGCCTACCTACAGAAGTCCAAGGCTGGAGTCAGAGGGGGAGTCATCATCCAGCCCAGAAGAGCAGGAAGATAACGGGATGGCAGCTGCACAGTGCACAGCCCAGGTGAGGCCCGGATCAGTACAAGGAACCACGAGTTTCTACTACGTGCACTTTTTGGCAGTTTGGTGGGCTTTTTTCTCAGGAGCAGAGCCCATCTGGGAGAGGTGCCAGGGTCCTCTGCATTAACAACGAGAGGCACTTCTTTCTCCTCAGGGCAACCTGGTTGAGGGCAAGAGGATGAAGTGATGCCACTGCTGTTGTAGGCAAATGAGTCAGGCTGAACATCACTCAAAAGGGCAAAGGCTCCCTGCTTTATGAGGTTTAGACTTGACCATCCAAAACCAGGTCTCATTTGACAAGGTCAAAAAGAGAAATGTCAGTGACTGGGACAGGAAGTGTCTTTTGGGCTGTGCTAAGACACACATGGTGCAAAATGAGATGGGTGCCTTACATTGGTGCTGATGCCACCACAGTGGGTGCTGTTGGCCAGCCCACCCAGTTGTTGGATCACAGAATCACAGAATCACAGAATGGCCAGGGTTGGAAGGGATCTCAAAGGTCATAAATCTCCAACCTCCCTGCCACATGCAGGGCCACCAATCACAGTGAGCTGAGAGATGAGGAATAGCCACCCAGAATGCAATCTGGGCTGAGATGTGGTGCGCTTAGATGGCATCTCTGCTTGGAGTAGAAGGCACTGAGACAACTACTGTAAATACAACAGAAAGGCAAAGGCCTCTAAAGCTACTCTTAAGTCACTTTCAAGCAACTACCACGATAGAGAAGAGCTGAACACAAATATTTCCATCATAAAAGCTTTGCAAACACAATTTTTTTCTTTTCAAAATGCAAACATCCTCTTTTCCCTTGAAGTTCCCCTAAAAAACCTGAGCATGTCTTGTTTTTTTAATGTATTCTCTCAAGGTTTTTCTTAAAGAGGAGACAGGACTTGCTTTTTAAAACTCATTTGAGCTGTATTTTGCTTTTTTTTCCCCCTCCCCCACATTCTCGGTGCTTCACAGGACATTAAAAGAAGGTCAAATCAAGATGTTCCAATTTCCATATAAAAATCAATTGGTATTTTCCATTGAAGTCTTAAGAAGGAAGAGTAAGCATGGCAACTACACCTGTTTGAAAGCATAGATAATAAAATACAGACTGAGTTTCCTAAGTATATGTATCTATATATCTATAAATGCATGGCAAAAAGAAGGGCTGGCGTTAGATGAAATGCGGTGGGTTTGGTTGCTTTTATGGGAACGGCCTACATTGAAGCCCATTTCTTATTTTTTTTAAACTAATGAAGTTGATACTTAATTTGTTATGTCTTCTGAGGAAACTACTGTAACTGAAGAGTCTGCAAGGTGTACCTTCTGTGGTGCTCCTGAAAAACCAATCCCAACAGCAGCAGATCTGAAGGAAAAACCACAACAAATTGTGAGTCTACTCATACAATGTTCGGATGCTGCAATGTAAGCAGGTTCTGCCCAGGATCCACATCACCCTTGACATGTGCTTCACCCCACAGCTCTTCTGCTGCAGGAGCTATAAGAAGGTATTCAACACTGCCATCCAAGACCTGATGCGTGAAGATGAAGCAAATGAGATGTACTCCGCTTCCCATGCTGATGATTTACAAGCTGAGTTGCAAAGTGGCATCAAGGAGAAGGTGTTGCAACAGTAAGGAACCCAGAGAGACCCCAGACACTGATGGGAGGAGGGAGGCCCATCAGCACCTCCCTTTGCTCTCTTCCAAGGGATTTCATTGGTGGAAACCAGCTTGCAGCATCACACCACCGCCAACAATTTGATCTTACTGTCAATCTCTCCTCTTTTAATTTCAGGTTAGGTGAGGGAGGCTTTGAGAACTACAGGGAAATCCTTCGGCAGTACTTGAAAATTGTTTCCCGTGAGTACCTTGAATTGCTGTGGTCACTGGGCTCGATTTGGAGCCAAAAATACATCTGAGTAACGTTAGGGCACTCAGAAAAGCTGAGACTGCAGCCTTCTATGTACTAAACGGTGCCAAAATCCTAACTAGGAGTGGCCAGGAGCATTCATAGTTCATCAAAACAGAGGTCTGCATAATTCCCTGCCCATGAGACCAGCCATCTACATGCTGTATGTCCTCTGGTTGAAAGGAATAGGAGATAGTACAGAAAAAAATTTGCCTGTTCACATTTAGTCCGTGTTTTGCTATAAGCAATTCTCAGCTGGACATTTTATTGTTTTGAGCAAGGAGATCATTTCTCCTTGCTCAGTTATGTAATCTAGGATTACATTTCTTAGGAAAACTGCCCTACGTTGTCATAGAGCCTATCCCATCCTATTCAGGCTAGATCTTCCGCCTTGCTTCTCCTCAAAGAAAGCTGAAAACACAAAAACTCCTCAATCCCTCCCTCCATTTCCTCTCCATTCCAAATAACTGGAGACAGGAGGCTTGGAGAAACAGAGATACTTCATGTTGTTCTCAACACCAACCTCCTAAACATTTATTTTTTCAGAGAAGAGAGTCTCTTTCAGACTCTCAAAACCCAGCGACTACACCATCAGACCAAAGGTTGACCCTTTCATGAAGTACCAACCAACACTGGCATCTCCAGAAAACCTACTCAAGATGGACAAGGATTTTGTTGCAGAGCACCTAAAGGTGGGTGTAGAGTTGAAGCTCTTCACGTTGCTTTTCAGGTGGGGATTTAGATATCATGAGATATGGAGAAGATCCTAATTTAGCAAAATCATAGACTAACCCAAGTTGGAAGGGATCTATCAGGATCAAGTCCAACCGTTGGCTCCAACCAGAACCATTCCAAAATCAGAGCATGTCCAAGACCATTGTCCAAACACTTCTTGAACCCTGGCAATCTCAGTGCGATGGCCACTTCCCTGGGCAGGCTGTTCCATGCCCACCGCCTTCTGGTGCAGAACCTCTCCCTAATCCCCACCCACCCCTCCCCTGACACAGCTCCATGCCATTCCCTCAGGCCCTGTGAAATGCTCACCAGTGAGCGCACTGCACTGATGGGACCTACATGCTTCTGGCTGTTGGAAGATGGACCTAATCAGATGTTTGTGGAGGGGGTACAAAGCTGAGTCAGGCATCCCCAGGGTTTTACTGGGATGATGCCCATGTGTAAATGTCTTACTTACCGAGCATACTGTGCAGCTTGAAGCCTGAATGCTGCTATCTGCACCTCAGTTGAAACCTCAGGCTCTGCTCTACTTAGCTGTGTACTATCCATCCCTCTTGCACTCCAAACTGGGCTGCCTTTCCCAAACAGCCAGGTGGGGATGGATCTGAGCTATTCAGCTAGGAATGCTCCTGGACCCAGGTCAAGCCCTAGGTCAACGATTTGATAGCAAAGGCAGAAGGTTTACATGGTCCAGCAAGCATTTAGTCCATCAGTAGGGGCATCACTGCTGTGTCCAGCAAGCAGTGGGGCAGGGTGCTCATGTGGAGGCTCTCTCTGGAAAGTCAGACCAATGTGACCAAAAGAAAGATGATTAAGGATCAGGAAGCTGGTTTTTGGGAGAGTGGCAAAAGCACATTTCAGGGGCTCTGTCCCCACCTCTAGCTCAGCCCTTCTCTCCTCTGCTTCTCCTCTCCTCTCCAAACCAAAGTGCTTCTGCAGTTTCTGCAGGCATATCAGAAAACCACCTGTGATTTATCACACAATCAGTGATTTTGTCGGCTTTTTTATTTTCAACATAGAAGTGCATTATATTGCTCTCTCCTCCTGAAATATAGGGGCAGCAAATCCTCCTGCCTAGGACTGCCTGTCTTTTTAGCCTCATAAAAAGCCTGAAAAATGAAAGCAGGCGCAAGATTGCCGGTTTGTTGCTTTTCTGTTCCCCTCCATCCCTTACAACCAAGCAGTAATCCTGAGCTGGTTTGCAGTGCCAAAGCATGCACCTTCGGTTTATTAATGAGTGCTGCAGCTGAAATGAGCTCCTTCTTGGGTACCAAATGGAAACTGCCGTGGAGCAGTCCCTCAAATCCCAATGAGAGACAAGATCTGAGCACCTGGCAATCAGCTGCTGCTTTGAATGATGATGTTAAAAGGGAGCAGCAAATTCGCTCTCTTCCCCTTCTCAACCAAAACAAGCAGCTCTCTGTTTTTCCAGGCTCCTTATTCCTATTGGAAAGCACCAAACCCAGCTCCCTGGCAATGCTTGGAGCTAAGCCCTCAGCGAAGAGATGTTTTTATTTCACTTGTCAGGATGCTGCTGGGTAAATTATTCGTGTGTCTAATGGAAAGAGGGCTCCTGGCAAATTATATCATCAGAGAGCAGCTAATGACATAAAATAAAAAAGAGCTGAGCTTTGCACATGAAATGCAAAAACACAGGACTGAAGGATGGGTTTCCCTTAGTAATTTTAAGGGGTTTAATTAAAAAGTAAGCAAACAAACAAATGATGGCTAGGTGGAAAGCACAGTGTGTGATGGTCTGGGGTTGGCATTGGTACAGGGAGAGGAAGGCATGGTGCAGAGCATCCATGTCCTGCACACCCCTCCAGTGCTCGCCTGCACCCACCTGCATCTCATGGCTCTGGTTTTGCTCCTGCAGCTCTGCCGCTCTCCCAGCCCAGTGAGGAGATGCTATCCTGATGGACAGACATTTTATCTCCTTTTCCCAGATGGAAGTGGTCAGGTTTAGTATCCAGTTCATATAGATGAGCCAACCTGGGCATGTCATACCTCCAAGTGGACCGCTGTGGCTCTCCTCCCTCTGTGTTTTCATAGAACCATGGAATCACTACGGTGGAAAAGACCTCTAAGATCACCTAGTCCAACCACCAGCCCATCCCACCTTCCCACTGATCGTGCCCCTCAGTGCCACATCTACGTGGTTCTTGAACACCTCCAGGGACGGTGACTCCACCACGTCCCCGGGCAGCCTGTGCCAGTGCTTCACCACTCTTTCTGAGAATAGATTATTCCTAATATGCAACCTGAACCTCTCCTGGCACAACTGAAGGCAACTACAGCTCATTTTGGGCTGCACAACTCATTTGGCTACGCAACTTGAGTGGGTCAATGTCGCTTCTCTATGGAAATGAAGTCTACAGAGCAGTAGCCCTCAGGTTGGCTGCTTGAAGGATGGGTGTTAGAGGGATGAGCTCCACAATGTTTTTCACACCAAGCTTTCCGTGGGTTTCCAATGGGCTTGTGTTTCCTTAACCACCTCTCAGCTACCCTTCAGGCAACATAGCCATCCTGATTGCATTCACTGAGGAAGCACAGTTCACCTATGTCATCTTGGAGGACAACAAGCACCCAGGGATTCAGGCAGCCTTTGGGAGCCGTGGCCACGGGGTCAGCTTCCACTCCAATGGACGCCCCAGGTAGGTGCAAGGCTGGTGAGGCACAGTGCATTGCTGATGGCTCAGCCCAGGGATGAGCATGCATCTTCTTCCCTAGTTTCTCATGGAGCATCGGGTGCCCATGCTAGAAAATCAGTTATTACTTGCATGCAAGGGGACATTGCAATACCTGAAGACACTGAGCTTGATATCAATGTTGCTTTTGGTTTGTTTTTCGTTTCCAGTAAGCATTCTTCACTGTAAAGACTGACTTAGATGACTGATTTCTTGCAGGCTTATTGATAATACGAGGTGACCAATGGCTTTCAGTGAAGTTGCTGGTGTCAGAGCTAGTTTTTGGCAGCCCCACCCCCAGTTTCCAAAGTTTCCCTCTAGAAAGCTGGGAACTGCAGAAATCAGTAAATCCCAGCTCAATTTCACAAGTCCTCCCTGCATTGAGACTAATGAATGGCTGTATTAAATGTCTAACCAGCTATTACAAATCATTCTGAATAGTTTCTGTAATAACACGTCCATTAGAGTACTGCAGCCCCGCCGCTTGCCTGCAGACACATCAGCATCTCATCCATCACACAGCAAGCCAGGCTTCACAGCTCAGTGCTGATCCCAAAGCATCACCCACCCCTCGGCCAACCACAACCCCCAGGGGCACACATGGCCCCACATGCTACACTGGGGGGCCTCCAGCTCCCAGGGCTGTCACAAGATGAGTAGTATTGATTTGGGTCTGGATGCTGTAAATGTGGGCTGTTTTCCCCCCACACAGCACATTTCTCTCCCCTTTGTTCTTCAGCAGGGCTGTTTCCCATGCCCTACCACACATACAAACATGCACAGCCATGTGCAGGGCATTACTTTTAGTATAAATGCTGCTAGAGCCATAGACATGAGAGTGCCCAGTAACTCTCAGAAAAAGAAGTACAATGGGAAGATGGGCAGCCCATACTTCACCCCCATATTTTCCTCGCCTTCCAAAGGCTTGCTGGCCACCCTGGGGCAGGGCAGTTTCTGCAGTGGGCTTATTCTGCAGGACAGCTATTATGAGAACACCATCACCCATCATTGACTCTTGCAGTGAGTTTTGTCCAAGTGCAGAAGAAGATGGCAGCTGGAAGGGGGAAGCTGCTGTCTCTGAATTCACCCAATGTCTTTCCCCAGGACCATCCTGAGCCCTTGCACAGGAATCTGCTTTGACCAAGCAGGGGAGAGGCAAAAACACTGGAACTGGCACGACCTCAGCCACCACGTCCACAGCCCTCCCTTCCAGCCTATCACCATGAAACTGAACAGCCACCTCACCCTTAAAATTGTGACTCAGGATAAAATTCACCTATGGTTTGTGAGCCACAACAACTGCATCCATTTTAACTTGGGGGCCCGGCTCAAGGTGAGTGCTTGATGTGCTGGATGTGCTCAGCCAAGCCCTGTCCTCTGGCTGCTGGGAGAGCAGCAGCAGTGCAGAGCAGCCGACCTGAGATACACCACATCCTGCCAGGGTGCTGCCTGGGGCTGGCCACAGATTTCAGGTAGAAAAGTCATCATTTCATTCCAAAGCAAATTTCCTGCCTGTGTGAATCTTAATGAAATTCCACTTTGGGGAAGCATTTAGATAAGACTGAAATGCTGCCACTGAAGGGCGAGAACAGCACATCTCACAAATTCATTTTGAA
The DNA here is from genome assembly GCF_019238085.1 of Lagopus leucura. Taxonomy (NCBI): domain Eukaryota; kingdom Metazoa; phylum Chordata; class Aves; order Galliformes; family Phasianidae; genus Lagopus; species Lagopus leucura. Next base: position 13,179,405 of record NW_024962262.1, read on the forward strand.
ATGCTGTTTCTTTTCAAAACATTTATATTAAATGTCAATACAAACACAATGCTCCTGATTTTATCTTAACAGCATTTCACTTAACATGAAACAAGCATCTGGGGACAGGAACAGAAATCCTTTGGTATTCATTGCCACTCAGGTTTCCTACCTCTGACCCTTCTCTGGGGGTGGAAAGGCTGCATTACCAGGGCTCTCAGTGCCACTGACTGTCCCAGCCTGCAGCTGTGCATCCCCATCTCCCAGTCCCCAGCTCCCCATGGAGTTTAACCCCTTGAGTTCTGGGCATACACTGGAAACTAACCATCTCCCAAGTGAAATTATAGGGTTAGCAAACTCCAAGGCTGTGAGAAGGGCAAGGGCAGACCAGGATAAGGGTGAGCATGAAAGCTGAGTTACAAAGGATGCTCTTCTTTACAGCCTCCCTTCAGTGTTAATGTTCCTCTCTTTACATGGGCTCTCTTGGCAGTTGAAAGACCCAGAGACAAGTCACCTACTGAAAGGATTAGAAAAAGAAGAGGAGCGCTTCCTTCAATCCAAAAAGATTCAGCTCAGGAACCTGCTCTCCAAAATAGAGTCAGTTTTGCAATAGTTATGGTAATCTCAGCCTCAGTGGTATCACTCCTTGTGTCTCATCATCATCTGTCTGCCTGAAAGACTGAAATGAAGGCATCAAGATGTGCAGCAAACAGTTATCGTCAGCATTTCAGATCAACTCTTCCTTCATCAAGGTGATAACAGCCAGTCACTTTGCAATGACAATAAAGCTCCACTTCCAAGCTCACAATGCTTATCTTCCTGTACATCCAGCCCTTGTAACACCAAGCCGATCTCATTTGAAAACTTTGTCAACACCAAACAGGAATAGTGTGAGGAAAGAAAAGCAGTTTTTGCTTGGGAAATACCCAGTGTTGGTATAGGCACAAAAGAGTGAATGCCTGGCCAGCTGTTCTGCCATTCACTGCACATCCCAGAAGACACAATCCAAAGGGCCAAACTTTTTTAGGAGGCTCCGAGCATTCAGGCAGCAAAGGTCACGGATCCGCCTGCACCAGTCAGACAGAAGATGGATTCCACAAGCAAGCAGCATTTTTCCTTAGATGGGTTCATTCAAATGACACTGTCAAAACCAGAGAGTAGAGGGATGCTTCACACTGACATTTCAGGGAACAAACCACAAGCCTCTGGATGACATGTTTTTGCAATATGAAGGGCCAGAAAAATACCATGTGGTAGATAAGTCAGTGAGCATCCAGGTAGCAAGAAGAACTAACAGCTAAAATAATACTTGTGCTTCCTGCCACCACCTCCAAGTTTACTCTTAGTACAGGCCATCTAGTTAAATCTGTTCTTGTTCTAGTTGTGGTTTCTTCCCCCTAATAAAACTCCAAACAAAGAGACCATTCAGTCACACGAGACCATCTGTCAGTAAAGAAGATACAAATCTGTCCGTAAAGAAAATACAAATTTACTTTATTATAACCATAATGAGAGATTACTTCAACAGTTAGCTGTATGTTCAGCACTCAGGTCTACATCTGTGCCCAATGAAGTCAATTCTCTTACTGCTAAAAAGGAACAGCACTTCTTAGTAACGCACTCCCTGCCTGTGCTTACAGGGTGTTTGTTGTCTCTGCGTTACAGTTATCTTGACAGACAAGCCTCAGGATACAGAATAAAGCTTTACTCTTTGACCAAAATAGGAGGCAACATTTTTATTTAAAAAAAAATTAAAAACAGCAAGTTTCTAGTCAGATAATATAAAGCATCTTAAGTTAATCTTTTGAAAGTATTTACACTATCTGTAAACGTAAATATCTGAAACTGTACATGTTTAAACAAATGTTCGTTTAGCAAACAGGCTGTATAAACTGATAGCTCTTCTAATCTTCCAACCAGCTGTCCTAGAGCTGTCTGGGTATTCCAGGAGAGAGAAGACCCCAAACACAAGAATGACTACTGCAAAGGTTTACCCTTCACAACTTCTCTGTACAATGTATGAAGTCATCCATGGCTTTGTACAGTGACCATGCAATCCTTCTGTAAAACTTTATAAAAAAAAACAAATATACATATATTACAATGCACTGGACATTATTTTACAGCCTACAATTCTACGTGAGTAAAAAGAAAGGGCAAGTTTTCGTCCTCGTTAATTCCTCTCGTTAATTGTAAGGGTCACGTCGGGTCCTATGAGTACCATTTATGTGCCTCAGCACCACTGCTGCACCACTCCTCACGGCAGCTCTAACTCACACCATTTTAGTCTCCAGCCATATGATTTATTACAGGAAAAACATCAAAACCACCACTGATGTGCACGGAAGTGCCTACTTAATTAAAACTTCTGAAGAGTTTTTACAAATAAGTTAAAAATCTGCCACGCACTTCACCAAATGTTTCCTTCTCACTGCTGCACAATAAAGACTTACACACTGAGATACTCTGAAGCTGCTTTTAGTGTTTCATTCCATTCATGACAGAGTGGTTTGCAACCAGCTTTCCCAAATTATGATCAGTGCGTACTGACCAGAGTGCACTGTTCACCAGTTACTGAGCCCCTGCTTACAACAGGGATTTGTCAGTGCTTGCACATTCGTTCCTGGCATCCCCTTTACAGCTCCACTAGCACTCAGTCCAGCACACAGAGGCTGTACAAGTTCCAGTCCCAGTGTCCACCATGAACAAAGCAACACCTCTGTTTAATCTCAGTAAGGCAACTGCTAACCTAAAACTCTAAGTACCTGAGAATCTCAGTGCTAAGCTTTGTTGTAAAGCAGCTGAAAACACGCAGTCCCCTCAGAACCAACAGAAATTGTATTGCACAGCTTTCCATTGCAAATCCAGGAATCTGAGATTCTTTACATGGAGTAAGGCCAGAGCACGAACCTTCAGGTCAGACCTCATGGCTCCCAATCACAACAGTACAAGAACAGCACACCCAGTGTATCAAGAAGTGCTTCAGATGTGGAAAACAGTCTTCTCAACTAAAAACCTCTGAATTATGTTCGAGCACAGACTGGATTACCAGGATCCTCACAGGTGTTCAAATTGGAGCATGCCTTCTTAAGTCAAATGGTCATAGCAACGTGCCACCTCCAAGCCTCACAAAATACCTACTGCTGCTCCCATTTGACTCCTGCATTTCATTTCCAGTGTTTTTGAAAGTGCTGTTTTTCACTGTAATAATCAGCTTGAAGTATGAAAGCTTTTTACATCAAAAAACAGGACTCCAAATTAGAGAATACTTGGAGAAGGCAGTTAACTGAGCATCCATAAGAACAATCAGCAAAGGGCTTGTTTTGTGTTCCTTCTCCCCCCTTCTCAAGCTAGCAAATAGGAAGACCTTTAACAAATCAATAAAACTGATTTTTAACATTTTCCTAAAATGGGGTTAAGCAGCCTGGAGGGTCTTAATGCAGACTGGACTGCATGGGGGAGGAAATCCTTCATTTACTTCAAGCAAACATCTTCACATCCCCTTCACCACTTGTCGTTCAGCCAAGGATGCTTAAATAGCAGCCTTACCAACTACTTGGATATTGACAGAAGTAAGTTCACCTGAAAGACAAAGTGAAATATTTGAGGGGAGCATATAAACATGAGGGAGGGATGGCTCTTTACGAGAGTGGACAGTGATAGGATGAGGGGGAATGGTTTTAAACTGACAGGAGGTTAAGGTTAGGTATTAGATGGAAGTTTTTCACTCAGAGGGTGGTGATGCACTGGAACAGGTTGCCCAAGGAGGCTGTGGATGCCCCATCCCTGGAGGCATTCAAGGCCAGGCTGGATGTGGCTCTGGGCAGCCTGGTCTGCTGGTTGGTGACCCTGCACATAGCAGGGGGTTGAAACTGGATGAGCATTGTGGTCCTTTTCAACCCAGGCCATTCTGTGATTCCATGAAAGCCTACATTAGACAGAACAGCTACGTTCAAGATCTGCCTCACGTTTTCACCTTTAAATAGATAAACAATGCTGGAAGAAGCCAACTCCTCTAGGATAACACCACCTCCTTCCAGTGCATCACTCCCAGGATAGTTAACACACGCCCCTGAGGCCACATTCACTACAGACAAACTCCTCTAGCACATCAGCTTGATCATCTGTTTAATGATTGGCAGCCTGCAACAATCAAAATTCCATCCACATTCCCTGGATCATTAAGGTCGAAGAGAGATTTTCAAAAACTGGCTTGGTTTGTGGCAGAGCATCCTAAAATGGAGAATTCTCAACTCCAATCATTGCTGAGACTAAAGATCTTATTATGCATGGTTACATTTCCATAGAAATCTGCACATTTCCCCAGTGCAATTTACTTCAAATGAATCCTTATAATTCCTTACTCTGCTTCCCAAATGTTAAAGCTGCTGCTTGTTGCATTTGTCAAAAGCAAAACTACCTTCACATGTGCAGGTTTTATTCACAAGCTGCTGTATCTGTCTGAAAAGGCAATGCCCAAAAAAGGCAAACCTCTGACATGATGTCATAGAACCCAATCCCCAACAACACAAATCACCACCTCCAATTTACAAACTCTATTGGATATTCATAGAGAAGCAACCAAACAGGAAATTTTTAATTGAGAGCTGACGGTTCAGATAAAGCCCTGAGTTTAATCACCCAGGATTAAGGGGGATTTAAAAAAATACAAAAAGATACAGAACACTAAAAAGTACTAAAAATGAGATGTTAATGTTTGAGAAAGACACATGAAAGAGCACCTGATAAATCTGAGAGCTTTAATATATTCAGTACAGACCTGTTCCATTGAAGGACAAGCTATAATCTGGAGATCCTCATTACTAAATTCTTCCTTTAACAAAGCATGGAGTTTCTGGAACATTTGCTGGATGTTATTCTTTTAAAGAAAAGAAAAAAATATTAAAATTTAAAAAAACCCACCACAAAACTCACCCACAAAACTCACGTCAAACATTAACTACAATATGTGTGATGTATATGGAATAGCTACTGAAGCGACCAGGCAGAGGGAAATGGCTGAACATGAACACATTTTCTCTTAAAACACAACAAACAGCCCCAAGGAGTCCAGGCTGGCTCAATACAGAAATTTCAGCTAACACGTGCTAAGCTGAAACACCAAATCCTACAGACTTAACCTGAAAACCTAAAACTCAAGACTGGTTCCTCCTTATATTGGGTCTGCCATTGAATCTGTACCAGTCTCTCTACCTCCAGTGCCCATGTGTAACAGACCAAGCTCAGACCAAGTGGCAGAAAGAACAGAATCCAGTTGCTTGCTTGCAATGTCCATTACACAGGCTGAATACAAGACAGCAGTACAGGATTCTTTTTAAGCTAAAACAAACCATGGATATATTATTTTTTTATTTCACAGGCCTTTTCAATAGGTTTTTCATCAGGGTACCACAACACTATGTTCACTGTTATGCGTGCTTGGCATTTGTCATGTGTTTGCTGGCTGGACTGCAAGCCCAGGAAAACCCATACAGACATAAACAAGTATGTGTGTATGTGTGCCTGCATAAATTGTCCACCTTTGAGATATTACGTTCATTTTCAGTGTGGGGAATTCTTTTTTGTTGATGTTGGTGAAGCTTGTGTGATCAATGTTGACAGCAGTGCACTGCAATGATGTATTACACACTCCCTACATATATACGTGTGTCTACTTACACAGATATATTATACATATAAGTTTGCATACAGAAATCCAAGGTGAATCCCACAGAATGTACTTAAAGTCTTAACTAAAGGAAAGCCCAAGACCTACAGAAAAACATGCTGATGTCTGTGTAGCACTACTCACCCTGACTGGCTTAAACAAAATGAACTCTGTATCTTTATTGGACAAGTATAGTGACATGCTTCGTAACGTTGACTGCAGCTTTGTTTTTATTGTCTTGTAAGTGGAAGAGACCATGTCGTTGATCTTTGCTGAAAGTAAAAGCAAACACACTTAATGAAGTGCAATGGCATTCTGCTGGTTAAAATCTACATTCCAGAACATCATCTCTACTTTACTGGGGCTGACCATCACCACAGGGTGGACTGAAAGAGGAAGAGGGGGTGAGTGGGCAGCACAGATTCACTCCATCATGCGCCCACAACATGCCACACATGCTGTTGGCCTTTCAGGATCCTACTCAAGACATCAGCCCCTCCTTCTCTGCAGAAGCAGCATCCAACCCATTTCTGCCAGCCACCACATCCTCCTGAGGTTCCTCACATCACAGCCTTCCGACTTCAGGAAAGAAACAAAGTTCTATAGACTCCCACCCATGCAGAAAACTGCCAGAGAAAAGAAACTACTGGGGAATAAATTGTGCTAGTACAGAGAACAGCATATCATGAATTCTCCTTTACTGCCCATCTGGTGTAATCTGCACAAGGAAAGCTTGCACAGACATCTGAATTTTAAAATCAACCACACAGGAATCCACTCAGACAAGACCTTCTTTCTTTATGCTAAGCGTCTTAATGGTTTTAGAGGATCTTTGCTTAAAGGGTAATGGAAAAATACATTTTGTAGCTTTAAATTCACAAAGTTAATATACTAACGCTTAAGGTTTTTTTCGTGTTGTTTTTTCTCCTCAGTTTCTACAGTATCTGAATTTTCTCCTGTTTACTCCTGGTTTCCTAGACGAATGAGTCAAAAAGCAACAGAAGATCTGCTTAAATCTGCTGCCTCTGTACACAATTAACTCTGGACAAATATTAAGAATATCCCTGACGAAAGGAAATAGAAGATCAAGTCAGCCCTTGAGAGCATCTGACCCATGAAGCAGCAATGATTAATGAATAAATATGGTTGGATTTGCATTTTAAGAATATGATGCCACAGAAGGTTCCAATGTGTGAATTGGATCAAACGATTTCTCAACATCATCAGAAGCACAATTCTGTAATATGAACAGCAAAGTAAAACCCAGGAACACTGAACTACTCCAAGTATTCCTACAAAGCACTCACAGATGAGTTCTGAAAATGAAGAAGTTACCAAATGTACAGACAATAAAAGCTTCAGTATGGACTCACTTTCCTTCCACAAAAGCAATAGCTTCATCTCAATGTGACCAAGTAATCCCTTAAGTACATTATTCATTTGTTTGTGGAATTGCTGTTTTCATGCAAGAGCAGCCACAGCTTGAGAAATACTCAATTCATTCATCCTGTGCTCCAATTAAATGCGTATCTTATTGGAAGTCTCTTATGGCATGTAAATGGGCATACAAGTAAAAATTAAGCCAAGATTTTCAAGAAAAAGGTTGAGAGTACTTAGAATTTTTCCAGATCAGTCAGTTTCATGAACCCAATTAATCTGATCAGCTTTTCCAACTGCTGTGTTCTAGTACAAATGACACATTGGAACTCTCTAGCCCCATCTAATGCAGCTTATATTGCTCTACCAAAAATGGTGAATGGAAATGGTCTTTTTCTCCCCTTGATGAGTTTGCAATGGAAGTCTCAAACAAGTAAATGAACACGGCTTTGTTAGCCTAGAACAGGTTAAATCTCAGAAGTAATATAAATGTAAAAGAATGCAAATACCTGGTTGTGCCCAAGGCTGCTGAGAAAGACTGTATTTGGGACCTCCTTGAGTAGCCATTGCTTTTAAAGCAGCCACCTAAAACAATTACAATCAACAATATGATGTTTGTTTCTTTAGGCTGCAATCACAACACAGTGATCACACAATAATTGCACACATCTCCTAGACACTGTGTTTTACCAGACCCCTCTGCTCTCTCCTTTCCGTGCACTGACTCAACAATACACAGGGGAAACAGCTGGACAGAAATGGAATCACAATCCTTTCTTGAACATACAATTCAAAACAGGATTAAATTTACAAAGATGCTTCAGCACCTAAGAATACCAAAAAACCTCAAAAGGATTTATATTTAATCAGGTTAGTCAAGCTCCCCAAACGGACAACTGGAATCACGTGGACAATCTATCCATCTCAGTAACCCATCTACAGATCTTTCAGGCATCCCTTTCCAAAAGCCAGCAGCTGGGATATTTCTGATGTTCATACAGTGCTGTAGCCCCAGTTTCTGAGTTGCCTTCATGCTACAAAAACACATCCTCTCAGTACACAAAGATCTGCATCACGTTTTCCAGAAAAGCACACAGTTGCATCTCAAGATGTTCTGCAATCCTGAGCCCTGCAGTAGGGTTTTACAAATCAATGCATTCTAAAAAGACACTTTTTTGTTGTTCTTGTCCCTAAGGTGCCTGATCTTCCTTGAGTGCCTAAGTTTTGTCAGGATCTTTTGTCACGGGGAGGACTTGGAAGGAAAGTCCTGCTCAGCAAGGGCTCACCTTGTGTAAAATTTACCTTGTGTAAAATATTTGTACTATATTTGTACTAATATGTACTATTTACCTTGTGTAAAATATGTTGAAGACAGAAATCTTTAACAAAGTTAACAGCCATACTCTAAGACTTCCCTCAAGAACAGGCATGACCTCACTACTTTATTCAAGGCTTACAGATTTGGACAAGGTTGGGTAGTGCCTTTCCTGCAAACAGAAAAGCTTCTGCTGACTTTCATAGACCTGTTCCAACTCAGCGAATCAGGTAAAGCTTCTAGATTACAGTCTGTCACTTTTAAAACTAACCTACGCTTTGTTCCTTTAATCTGTAACTCTCAAAAATGCTTGGAAAGTTCCTTGTTGAACTTCAAAGGAAGCCCAACTTTAAAACGGGAAATGCCATTACCTTCAGCTAATTGGACCCATCTCCCAAACCCAATTTAACTACTAATTCCCTTGAGTTGCCAGTATTTCAGTTAACATACAACACGCCATGCCTGTACCTTTGTCATGAACTCCTCCAGCTGCTCTATAAATTGTTTGGTTTGCTGCTGAATGAACTGCTCACAAGCTGCTTTCAGATGGCGATCGACATCTTTCTTGGAGTCAATATAGTGTTCTCTGATTTCTGGAGTACCCTTGAACAGAAGACAACAAATCCCTCCTTTTTATTTGCCAGACATCACCACCCACTTAAATGACCATTTTTTAATGAATGCAATAAGACCATATATTACCTCCAGTAAGAACTGTATCAAGGCGTTGTTGCTGTTTAGTCTAAAAAATCTTGAAACTGTCTTAGGGTTCAGGATTTTAAACGCTGCATCTGTGAATAAGAAAGTCACTCAAACTGTAAGTAAAAGGGATTCTGCTCCAGAAACACACAACTGAATGAGTAAATGAGTGAATAAAATGGTCTAGTGCCAGTAGGACCCCTGTAACATTACAGATCCCATATTAATCAATATGCAGACCTTGCTGTCCAGGAAAACCAGGTATGGTTGCACAAAACAACTGGGAACTGGCACTCTTTTCCCACGTGCTTTAGTTTTTTTAGTTAATACTGAACAACAAAACATCAAGGTTCACATAGACTCGTGTTAATGGTCACAGCAGGAAAAGCAACAATGCCTGCAATTAACACATCATCCTGAAATTAGTGCTATTGCATTAAGGGGATGTTGTTGATCTGAAATCTAGTCAAATTAGGGTAAAAAACATATCAATACAGTTCCACTGTGGCTTGTTGCCCCAGCATCACTTATTTACTATCCTACACCTCCACCAGCTTTCTTCCATTTCAAAAATAACTCTGTGCTTCTGTTGCTGTATAAAACAATGGGATGCAAAGATGATGTGTGTGAGTATGAGAAGAGCTGTCAAAAGTATCAAACAGGGAGGGAATGCACATAGGCACTGAACTAAGAATCTGCACTCCTATGCAGTTTAGAGGAGGCTGCAGGGAAAGATTCATTCTGTCCTCTGAATTACTTCTGATTCCAAGAAGTGCCTAAGTTCACCATTAGATGCTTACAAGCTAGTCACTGTGAAAACCACCTTTCCCTACTCTATCTTCCAGTTACAATTACCTTAGTATTACACTAATTAAAAAAACAAAAAAAAGGTGGTAGCATGACTTTTCCATTAAGCAGTATTTGGAGCCATAAATCTCAAATTAAAATCTACGTGCAGAAAGCTTGGCTGGAAGACAACGGAACTCTTATTAGTCATTTTATTTTACTTCTACAACTCATCCCAAATATAAAAGCCTTGCTGGCCTATGTAATGCTACATTAAGAATTTCCAACAGCATCCATTCATCTGACATGAAAAAAAAAGTGTTTTCCATTACTTACCACTATAATGTGCAAAGCACTGGCTGGCACAAAAATTTATTCAGTTAAATACAAAAGGAGAGCAAACTTGTGTGTCAGCCAGGACAAGACACCAAAAGGATGTATTTACCCTTTAACCTCCAGTCAACTAGAAACTACTCAACAGGTACATGGTTTCATTGATGTTCAAATGCAACAGATGAAATGGTTAGTGTAGGAATGGCTTGCTCCAAAGTTAAAACAGCAGCATATTAGACAGCACAGAAGAAAAATTATGTTCAGCTTTCTCTTTCAGAATGGGAGAATCATAGAATCATAGAATGGCCTGGGTTGAAAAGGACCACAATGATCATCCAGTTTCAACCCTCTGCTATGTGCAGGGTCACCAACCAGCAGACCAGGCTGCCCAGAGCCACATCCAGCCTGGCCTTGAATGCCTCCAGGGATGGGGCATCCACAGCCTCCTTGGGCAACCTGTTCCAGTGCATCACCACCCTCTGTGTGAAAAACTTCCTCCTAATATCCAACTTAAACCTCCCCTGTCTCAGTTTAAAACCATTCCCCCTCATCCTATCACTGTCCAGTCTTGTAAACAGATGTTCTCCCTCCTTTTCTATGCTCCCTTCAAGTATTGCAAGACCACAATGAGGTCTCCTCGGAGCCTTCTGTTCTCCAAACTTCCCAGTTAATGCTTCCCATTACTCTTGTAGCCCACGAGTGTTCCTTGCTATATTTAAAAGTTTTTTTTCTGCCTTTTACCAAGGAACCCCACTACAACTTTAAAAAACTGTGACTAAGGCCATTACTCTCTATTTTTCCTACAGCAGACATGACTGCTACATAAAACCAATACTGCTTACGGGACATGCAACATGAAAAGTTCTTTCCTAAGTGAAACCTCACAGAAAAGTCCAGGAAAACTTAATTTGTTGCAGGCAAATCAACTATGTGTTTTTTTTTAAACTGATCTGCTAAACTGCAGTAACAAAACATACTCACTGAAAAGACCAGAAAAGGGTAAAAACATTTCTGAGCAACAGAAGCATAGATTACTTTGACATTTTTAAAAGGGAGTGGATAAGTAAGTTAGGTTAACAGCAAGGAGCAGTCGAATGCATTCCATACAAAAATAAAGAACTTGTTAGATACATCACAAATTGCCCTTAATCAAAGAACGTTGTTTGTTGGCTGGTCAGTTTGTTGGTTTTCTTTCCAGAGAAAATAAGAACAAAGCACAAGAGATTAGAACAAGCATACAGGTCATTGCAGGTGAACATAAAATAAACCCAGAACTTCTGCTAGCACAGGAATGGAGGATGATCTCATCCCATTCTGTGGCCAGCAACTGCTCAGTACCTCTAGTTTTCTTAAGGTCCAGGGAAATTTCCTTAATGGTGAAATCAGTGTGGAAAGGAGCAATTTGTTCACGAAGAATCAAAAGGTGTTTTATTAAGAAAAGCTGTCCATCAACCTGGGTCTAGAGCATAACAAGAAAAAACATATGCATTACATGTGAAGAGCAACCATTAAGTGAAAAGAACAATTTCAACACCTTCACTTGTGTTAGCTACCTTCCTGTAACACGTACTAATAATCTTACTAATAAGATTTTTCCATTAGTCTGCAGTGCCATTAACTACATTCCAGCATCGACAAGCTTCACTTACTTACGGCTCACATACTCTGCTCTACAGAAGCAAACTTTATTCACATTTGTTGGAAGATAGGGATTATAGAGCTACATTACTAAATGCCCACGTTAGGCACAGGCATCCATTTTTTTGAAAGACACTAAATTATGCTTCATAAAGGACAGGAATTATTTCATGTAATTCATATAAAGTTGAAAAAACTTGAGGTTGTAAGATTGTTTTTCATCGTTGAGATGATTAAAAAGCCTAAAAGGCAGCTAATCAAGATTATTAGAGAAACATTAACCATGCTACAGTGCAAAGATCTTACGAGGCATTTTTCTCATATCATTAAATGCAAAGCTTAATTTCTACACTGTATGGCAAAGATATAAAGAATAAAACAAGGCCAAGTTCACACCACGTCTTGAGACTATTAGTTTTGCACTGCTTGTTTTTTTAGCTGTATGCTTTATACTGCATGCAGTTTTTCATCTTCCATGTTCATGGCTCATTGAGGTAAATGGGGGAGGACTCAAGAATTTGCATTTGCCTTCGCAGGCTGGAACAGAAACTTGACATGATATAATGAAAAAGTAAAGAAACCAGGTTTAAAGCTACAATTTTAAAACACAGAAACGTTCACTAAAAAATACGTGAGAGAATGGTTTACTGAAGTTCTTTTTTGTTCATACATGCAGAATTTCATCAATTAATGTTATATTAACATGCATCCATACAAGGCTGGATGGATAATTAGCTGCGGAAACCTGTATCAGATATATAAGACATAATTACATGATTAAGCAAGAAGGAAATGTGGCTTGAACTTATTTTTAGAGGTACTATGTGTAAGAGGTTCTGTTCTTCAAGGGACACTAAAAAGAAATACTTCACAATAATGTGAATAAAAATTATCTCTTTTTCATTACTAAATCCTTACTGTCCATATGGAAAAATCCTACAAGTTTAGCCTATCAAGACTTCTCTATTGTTTTTAAAATAAACTTTATTTCCTGGCTGACAGGAATTAGCAAACACTACAGTATTTGCATTAAATAAATTCTAATATTAAAAGAAACAAAACAAAACAACCAAAAGGTAAAACAAAACAATTACGTAAAAGTAGCATGGAAGGTAAAAATGACTCGATGAAAGTGCACTGAATTCTGAGCAACAAATGCCAGATCAAAGCTTTTGATTATGGACAGTTCAGAGCAAAGAATAGCAAAGAATACTTATCCTATCTTTCCAGGGATGTTAACACTTGGAAAGATTTTTGAAAATTCAAAAAACAGAGGCAGAGAAAAAGAGAAAAGAATAACAGGCAATGGCAACAAACAAGCAGAAGAGACTTCCAGTAGAATGCTTGTTCAGGTATCACTTGACTAAATTCACATGAGCTGCTGCAGTCTGTAAAAACAACTGCTATGATGTGCATTTTACCTTTTCAGACAGGCTTGCATGTGAATTTATTAACCATAAATAAACACCAGCAATTCCAGCATGTCTCAGGGGACAGAGCAACATGCTTTCACTAAGATTTCAATGGAGTTCTGCACGGCTGCTTCATGGCTTTAGGCATACATGGTGTAAAGAGAAAAAAAAACCAAACAGCTAAGCCCAAAGCACAGATTCTGACCTTGTTTTTGCTGATAGAATCAGCAGCTCCGAGCAGTGAATGGACGCAGGCAGATAAGGCTTCTTGTGATAATCCCTGAAACACTGCCCTCTGCAGGGAAGAGAAAATCAGACAAAAAACCGTCAGCAGAGCTTCAGCAGAATGCAGAGTTGAGACTTGCAAAAGTTAGGCTTATCAGTAGATAAAACTCTAGATTAGCTAGCTACACCTTGTCTAAATGCAATACAACAGGCTAAAGCTTTGATACACAGAAGTTTGCTACAGCACTCAGACTGGATACAAGTACACACCGAAGTATGTGTATGCCCCAATTCACCCTCAACTTGGATCTGCACCTGAGTCTGTGACACCAACACACCGACAGCCACACGCATGAACCTTACTTCTCAAGTGCTCAGGCAAGCACATGTGTGTAAAATGTAAACTTGTGACAGATGTGAGATCATTTGAGTGAGTTTAACCCTAAGCAAAACCAAAGTACTTTGCTTTGGGCCAGGTTAGTAAGAAACACGACAGCTGCCATGGCCTGGGGGGCATACTGATCAAGCTGCAGCAGCCACATTGCATGGCTGAGCCAGCCCCATGAATGCAGGCAGCCTCTGCCAGCACTTCCACGTAGTGCATGGCAGCCCCAACTGTCCCAGGGGGTGCCAGTATCACTTCATTTACTTCTTCTACCAAAAGGATGTAGGCAGGACATATCGACTCTGCCAGCACACACACACTGTTAATTAACTATATCAACAATTCAAAAGTCACCCCTTCTCCAAGTCTCTAGCCAAAAACAATGTCAAATCACCATTTATGTTTAATGAGATTGATAAAGCAAGCAATGAAGCATTAATATTTTCCAGTTTCTTTTTAAGTAAATACCACACTGGAGGCAGTTTCTCGTAACACCTATCATAGATACCATGAGATGCACTAAGCATATATTAGGATGGAAGACATACAGAGAAGCAAGAACACTCAGTGTGTTTCTCAGACTTAAGTGACAGACAAAAATCAGATTTTGATGTGTAAATCTCAAAATACTTGTGAAGTAAATACTACAGTTGCTTCTGTTAGACATGAAGATTTCCTCTGTCTTAAACTGTGGATAATGTAAACATTGTTTGCTGTGTCAGTACCCTGTGCTTTGGAAGATGTGGAACAAAAAACACGAGGAACATCTTCAAAATAGAGAAGCAATAGAGCCAGCATTTTTAAATCAGAAACACCACCCTGTCTGAGGAACTGAAAAGTACACAGCAAGAAACACGTTCATCCAGGGATTTCAGCAACAGGGTCATTCCATAAAAGTGAGCCAGTGCTTTCTATTCTACCTTTTCCCCATCACTCCTCAACTTTGGTTTACGTATCTTAAGCATCACATACTGAAAATACATTTGTAATAGCAAAAGGAATGGATGTACAGGCCAGCATACTTTCTTCTCACTCTACAAGCACAAAGTTGACTTGGAAATAATGACTAGAATTTGTCAGTCCACACGTTTTACATAAAGCAAAGAAGACCAATAAGAGGTAACAGAGGCCAACAACTGTCCATTCCTTTTAGACTGAAATATTCAGAACTGGTTCCACACGCCTCACTTAAAAAATGAGAAGACTTTTTGCATACGTCTATACATCTGTACAGTTTGGAGAGACACACAAGGGTCCTTCTGACAGTAGGGTACCACATGCCGTGCAGATCTGCTGGTGAGATGGTGGACTGCTGTCTGGGATTAAGGGATTCCGCTGAACCTATTTAAAAGTAAAATTCATGCATGAATGACAAAGCCATCCCCCATCCATCCTTCCAACTGCAGCACTGACTGCACTTCACACTGACTCCACAATAATTCACAGAATCACCAAGGTTGGAAAAGACCTCCAAGATTATCAAGTCCAACCATCCACCTACCACCAATATCTCCCCACTAAACCACGTCCCTCAGTACAACATCTAAATGTTTCTTCAACACCTCCAGGAACGCTGCCTCAACCACTTCCATTGGTCTTTGTCCTTCTGAACAGGACAGAACTAGATTACTGATGTATAATAAGGCACACAGCTGTGAAAGACATGAATACTTGTTTTCAGTGATGGCCCAACTTCACCTTTCTGAAGGAATTAATTTTACAGGCATGTCTCCAATGACTCCCCTTCCTCAGCTCAACAGCTGAAATGCTCAATTACAGACAAGTGTGGAAACAAAACAGTTTGTGAGCACAGAACTACACAACTTACCCAGAAGGAAAAAAAAAAACAAACATTCCATCCATCTTATTCTTTCATGCTTTTCTTTCTATAGGGCATAATTCTACATGAATTAAACAGCTGCAGAAAATGCAGGGTTTGAACATCATTTCTATTGCAGTGAGGAAGGTGTAAAAAAAAAACAAAAAACATCTCCTCCTGGATAACTTCTGACACCTCTTTATGCCCAAGACAGATTTTCACAGCACCTGACAGAAGCCCTGCATTATTTTCTTTTTCTCCTAAAATCTTGGGCAATATCTAAGTCAATAACACTGTAACTCTGATTCTCATCAGCAACCATCCAAAAAAGGAGAGGTGCTTAGAAGTGCTTGTTCCATCATTAGCACTTATAAGGTGCTTAGGTGGCAAGTGTGGGAATCGTCTGAATTAATTCATCAATATCCTTCTCCCTTTTACAACAGAATACTTATTGTCACAGTCATTAGAAGGCCTGTAAGACCTTAGCTGTTGGTTTGAGGTTCCTAGGCTACTTGTCAGTCACTTCAGCTGCTCATGCAGGCATAGGAATGAAAAAGAGACACTTTGAAGGGTAAATAATCCCAATCAATTAATCTGACAAAGTGAGATATATTTCATACCAGATTTAACTAAATTGCAGGACTCGGGATCTTCTAGCCGGACATCTGAAAATGAAGCTTCAGATGGCAGCTTCTTCTGTTCCTCTTTTAAGCTCTGTGCAATTTGCTGCAGAGGAAGACACAACACAAAACAAACTATATTGTATTTATTATTTAAACTGGATTATGCTGTTTTGATTACAATAGAGAAAAGAGAACTAGATTGCCAAAGAAATCAACTATACTCAGCTCACCAAAGGAATGAGAACAAACTAAGTAGAGACAGCTGTTTCCAAAATAGTAACTGAAACACTTCCAAGCCAATCTAAGATTCACAAGCACTACCCAGAGGCATGTAAAGCACTTTTCTTTCCACTTTGCCTGTTTTTACTGATCTCCAAAGATTAACCAGTCGATACACCTAGAAAGAAAAGCTCAGAACAGGGGAACCCAATCCAACATTTAATTGGATTTCATAGAGATAATCTCTATGATGGCTTTATTGCTATAAATGTTAGGTGCAGATGGCCTTGAAGTGCTCTCCAGTTTATTCCCTGCAGGAGTTCAACAAAAAGCTTTCAACACTTCCACACTTCAACCTTTTTCACCACTGGGTCTGCTTTAAAGCAACTGCAGGCAGCAAGAATGGGCAAAGCACTCCATTAATATTTGAGTAGAACAGCACAAGAAATACTCCTGCCCTGTGCTTTTAACATTTTAATAATTCATTTACTCAGTCATAAGGTCTCTCTGAAAAATAAGGTTTTGAGATATAAAAAGCAATCAAACAACAAAATGAATCCCAAAACCAGACAGAAAACGGAGTCATGTGAGGACACATGAAGAACAGCATAATTGCTCTCTAGAATGAACTGGAGAGATCACTCTCCTCCTCTTCCTAAGCAAACAGCCACAGAACTCCTGCTAAGAGGAGTTGATAAGATCCTGCAGAGGCAAGCAGTACAGAGACCTGTCTACAGAAGTCACAGCTAACATAAGATTATCCAAACCATTCCTTCATCTAGTTATATTCACTTCAGTAAGAAATACTGTGCTCCAAACAGTTACACTGCTAACGCTTCTGATCGCTGTCTGATCCCATTTAGTTACGTTGTGTGGGATTCTCAATTACTGGTTTGGTCTTCTCCACAAAAACTTATTGATCATTAAACTTCCAGCATAAAGGGCAAGGATTCCATTAAACTCACTTGCTTCAGGATTTGTAAATGCTTTGCTAAAATCCTATTAACATCATCTGTCATCATGAAGGCATGAACTGTAACATAGCAAATGCTATAAGCATGTATAAAACAAGATTATAGCAATGTGAATTTGGCACAAAGAGGCTTCTCACTATATTTATTCATTTAGAGGCAATAATTGAACAGAACTGGGTCCACTTAGACAAAATTTTCTTCCAGCCCACAGAAATACAAACACACATAAAATACAGAAGCTTTAGAGCTAACACTTGTTTCTGAAATCAAACAACATATTGACTTCTCAGCCGCAATTAAGTCCTCTGATTTGTAAAGACTGCCAGCTATTCTGGTACTTAAAAGTAAAGCAGAATGGAAAAATGAAATATGAATCTTGCCAAGCCATGCTGGAATTGTCATTCTTCATCAACTCAATCCTCTGACAACTTGGAAACTTACAAAGAGAATGGCAGCAGCTATTTTGGGAGAATTTGTATTATGCTGGTTATTAAATCTAAGAGGAAAATTTAAGAAGCTTCAAGGTTAACTAAAACCATTAACTTTGAGAAATATCTTCAGTCCGACATAAAGTGCTTTCTGACATCTAGTGTAGGGTCATAATTTAATCAGTAGAATCATAGAATCACAAGTTTGGAAGAGACCTGGAAGATCATCTAGTCCAACCATCCTCCCATCACCAGTGTTACCACAAGCTACTAAAGCAAATCTCATAGCTCCTCATCCACTCCTCTTGAGCACTGCCAGGGATGGTGACTCCACCACCTCCCTGGGCAGCCATTCCAGTGCCTGACCACTCTGAGAGAAAAAAGGTGACACTTTGATAGTGCCAGTAATAACAAACCAGAAAAACAGAAACAAGATACCACACAAATGTATATACAAGGAAAACTAAACCAAGGGCAATAAAACGTAATTCTATACCTCCATCATTTCCAACTTGTCAGGATATGCAAGATCTCCCGGAGCAGGTTTGTAGCCTATGATATCAGTCTGAATGTAAATATGTGTCCTGTAGACAAGACGCTCTTGTACATCTTCTAACATCTGCTTGACGCCGGCAGCAAATGCACCTAGTTGTTCAGCTGACAAAGGTTATAAAAAGAAAGACACAAACCTGTGAATTTCACTACACAACAACTTCATAGATGCAGAAGTTTAGGCATCACCAATACAGAACTGGCACAAAACTGACTGACCGCAGAAATCAGAGCATTCTGGGAACAGCGGCACGCAGACAGATTTGTGACTCTGACATTGCAGCCATTTTAGCTCTCCAAATTCACATTACATGTGAATATGGGATCTCACAACATCAGACTCATGTTAAAGTTAAGTATTTGGATTGCTTAAAAACTAGGTTCATCAGTGCATTTCTGCCTGCATACCCGACCCGTCTGCTTTGGTCTTACCACAGCCAATGCCTGCAGTACAGCTATCAGAAGGCTGATAAGCTAACACACCTACCTACACAATAGAGCAGATGACTCAAAGCAGCTCAAGTCCAGCTTCAGAACTATTGCAGCAGCCTGAGTTTAAGTAGCAAACAATAACTTCTTACGATTAGCTAAAGACCTTGTGACATGTTTTTTCCTCATTCCAGATTGTTACAATCCCACTTCATGGAATATGAGCAATCCTTCATGGTTCCAAACACAAAGAGCCTCTCTGTGTTATACACCAATTGCCAAGTATGAGTTCTATTTATCATTTGGTACAAGACTGAGAAATTATTCCATTACACACTGATAATGAGAAAGGCAATGAGTTGCCAGATATTATTAACTTTATAGTCATCTCACTTCTAATAGAACATTAACACTTAAAACTCCAAAATCTCTATCAACTTCACAGCTGAAGTTCCAATTTCTAGTCTAAGAATCACCATGAAATGAGAATGAAAAAAAATCAGGTGTGCATTCCTTTTATCATCATGCATACACAAAGCTCTATATGGATGATGCTTCAGCAGAGCCAAGTAAAGCAATTCATTCATTTGAAAAGATTCATTTAAATCAGTCTTGGAGCATGGATGCACACTGGGTGAATGTTTACTTTTATTTGTAAAATCTAGAGAAAATAGTACTCTGTAACACCAGTCTACCAATTTCAGTGAAGACAGAACAGACTCATAAAGCACAGACCTTTTATAAACACAAAAAATTACAAGTTAGTTCAAATAACCCTACCACAGGTTTAACACATCTAAGGCTCATTAGAGAGAAAAGAAAACCTAGGGAGATTGTTGCCTATGCAAATGAATGATTGTCAATTAAGAAGGTAGTGAAGAGGAATCAGATTCCATCTGAGTTACCATTGTTCTGCACATGATCTTCAAGCATCTCATTTTTGAGGATCCCACAGAGTTCAGACAGAGTCTCCAAGTGAATAACGTGGATGATCATTGGCCGCAGGACATCATATAATGAAAGACACAGCTTCTCCAAGAGTTCACTGTGAAATAAAAATTAAACACAGCAAAACACTTTCAGGATCCCACAGTAACAAACTAAAATCATATCACAAATACAAGCTATTTTTATGCCAAAAAATTTCTTAAATGAGGACGAGAAAACATGTTATCATAGAAGCCTTAACAAAGGACTGTTTAAAACAACAACCCTCTGATTTCCTACCAAGTCTCCTATGAGATGCAGAAGACTTTAAAATGGAAGAACAGTTTTTAATTCTAAGGCAATCAAACAGACAAGGACAACAAGAGTAACAACAAGCAACCTGGTAAAACAGTAACCCCTCCTAGGCTGAAAGCAGAAAGTTTTATCAGCCTTATTAAATACAACATTCAATTTCTACTCTTGTCAATCCAAATCTCTACTTCTGTCAAGACTTTTAAATCTGTACACAGACATCTTACTATTATTTCTTCAGAGTACCTCAGTGTTTTAGAAAAAAAGGAGCTTATTTATTATGCACCTAAGAAAAAGCTGATGAGGTACCTATACACTGAAACACTTTCCTCATAACATTTTAATTAGTTATAAGGAAGAAAGAGAAATACATACATATTTTTTTAATGAAGGGAGATAACTACATTTAATTGATTCAAAAATAATCAGAAGTTTTTTTCTTATTCTTGATATACAGTGCAATAGCTATGAAATTTCTGAAGAACACTCTACGCTGATTTCAATGAAGGACTTTTACTTTAGGATTTGGACTGTGTTAGCTGAATTGTCTCTTCAACCAGCTGAGCCCAAATTCTGAGCATGTCTCACATGAGACCTAAGTATCTCAGGAAACAGCTTCTTCTTAAGTTAAAGAAGCTGCATGATAACCACAGTAACTCTTTGCTGATTGGTTCAACTGTGTAAACTTCTACAGTTATTTCCAAAGCAACTGTGTATTCTTTTAGACATTTACATTATTGGAAGGAGAAAAATATTTTCCAATATTGGATATTGGAAAATCAAAACAAACAAACAACAACCAACCAAACAAAAAAACAAGACAGGAACATCAAATTCTGATGCATAAAATAATCTAAGATTTTATTTCTTGCTGGTTCTCACCAAACTGCTTCAATACCACCATTTGCCATGTGATGCTGAATGCTTTATCACAGGACAGTAAATACTATATGCAGGAAGACAAAAACAGCATGTACCACCTACTCCAGTTTTGGTGTTGGTTTCGTGAAGAACTCATTGTAAAGCTGATGCTCATCCTGGCATACATGGACCATGAAGGCACAACCACTTCGCACCTGCATTCAGACAAGCACAATTAGCTGACTATTCAATGATTTTCCTTCCATCAGCACCAAAGGACATGTGTTACATAACTGCTGTTGTGATTAAACTGAAGCTGTGTGAAATTCCAGAAGCTCAACTTCTGACCCTTTTCATTTCTGATGAAATTTAAGTAACCACATTTTATGCTTCTGCATAAAATCCTACCCTCCATAATCCATATCCTCCCCTGTGTGAGGTTTGTAGCAAAGTTTTTTCAGAAGAATCTTTCACAAGACACTTGAAAATACCAATAGATACTTCATGTGATTCAAAAACACACATAATTTTCATGATTCTGTGTGTAAACAGTTGAATTAAGTAAATGACTTTCACTGAGAGAAGAAAAAAACAGAAGAAATGAAAATATATGAAAATCAACAGGTAATCACTCTCCTCCTACCAGAGCACAGTGGTCTCTGTTGTTCTGACTGGTCAACTCTGTAACGGTGCTGGAGATACTTGGACCAAGCAAAAGTTCCCTCTGGTCAAGGTAACATTGATGGATTTCATTGAGAACTTGTTGATACCTATCAGACGACAGAGAAATTAGAACAGTAAATGCACCCTAACGCTCACTTTCTGGTAAACAAAACCTTCATTCTAATAACCACTTTGGAATCTACATCATCTTGATTTCTAAAGATTTATAGAATCACAAGGTTGGAAAGGACCTGCAAGATCATCTGGTCCAACCATCCTCCCATCACCTCTGCTACCACAAGCACTAAACCAAATCTCACAGCTCCTCATCCAGGCGCCTCTTGAACACTGCCAGGGACGGCGCCTCCACCACCTCCCTGGGCAGCCATTCCAGTGCCTGACCACCCTCTGAGAAAAAAAGTTTTCCTTATGTCTAATCTAAACCTCCTCTGGCACAACTTGTGGCTGTTTCCTCAGGTCCTGTTTGCTGCCCAGACAAAGAGGCCAAACCCCTCCTCATCACAACCTCCCTGCAGGCAGTTGTAGAGTGCAATGAGGTCTCCCCTGAGCCTCCTCTTCTCCAGACTGAACAATCCCAGATCTCTCAGCCACTCCCCATAAGACCTGTGCTCCAGATCCATCACAGCTTTGTTGAGCTCCTCTGGACACACTCCAGGGCCTCAATGTCTTTCTTGTAGTGAGGGGCCCAAAATTGAACACAATACTCGAGGTGCAGCTTCACCAGTGCTGAGCACAGAGGGATGATCACCTCCTCCCTCCTCCTGCTGGCTACACTATTTCTAATGCAGGCCAGGATGGCACTGGCCCACTTTGTTTTAAAGAAGCAATGTGTTAAACTATTTTAACTAAAATAAAGATTTTAAGAACTTAAAATAGTTGAAAAAAAATCTGTAGACATACTCACTCTGGCATCTTTTCAGATCTCTGCTCTACTTGTTCAATAAGAGTCTACTCAACAAAAAACAAAGAAGTTACTGTCAGTAAATGAATATTTGTAATCAGTGGAAAATAACTTAGAATTATTTTTTCCCTTGCATAGTTATTGTGCAATCCTTGCATTCACACTACTAATAAATTCAAAACCCATTTTAGAGCTTTGTTTTTAAGTTACCTGCCAACCTACTTACTCTGACTTTGGGAGCAGCTGCTCTGAATTTTACGTAAAACAACGTGAAGGCATTGTCAGAATTTGGCACTGCTGAAGGATCCTTCAAAACAACAAAAAAAAGAGATGAAGAATTGGTTAAAATGGAAAATACTGTATTTGGCTTCTAGCATTAACTGGCTGAGATAATTAGGCTCTAAAACAAAGACCTGCATTTTTACTGTCTTCAGCACTTTCCACCTAGAAAGGTATGCTTCTTTTAGAACTCTGATCAAGCCAGACAAAACAAACCCCACATTAAAAGCTTCAACCAACAGTTTCTATAGCAAAAGTTACTTTCAGTAGTTAAGGCATTCTCCACCAGAGCCAACAGCTTCCTCTGGATCTGCCACAGTACTACTGACTGCTGTTCTTTGGTCTGCAGTATAACAATGGAACAAAATTTCCCTTGTACCTATCAGTTCCAAAGCTGAGAAGCAAAATTTCAGGTCACGCTCAAGTTTCAGATGGTCAGAATTTGAGATACTTGCTCCTGTAGCTCCTCAGACCACCTGGGCACACAGCTAAAATCTGCAGGAATTCCAGCACTTAGAGGCACAGCAGAAATTCTGTATAGCTACCAGTTTACTTCCCCTTATCTCCTTATGACATTGAAAGAAGCAAGTGCCCTTTCTTCAAAACAACATGAAGACAGGAAAACTCTTCTGCCTTTCTTGTGAGCAACCTGATCCTCCTTCAACAAACACAGACCAAAATGCCAGAACGTTTAAAACACCTGCATACAAGGCACAACAACATTAGTTCTCACCAGCCTTTTTTCATCCCTTACAACATCTCTGTGGTTCTGCAATAACAAAACTCAACACTTGGCCACAACCAATTCTAGCAGATACAAACATTAGAAGTTTCAGAGAACTGAGCAAAACACCCACAAACTGAACATGGAACATGTTCAGCACCATTTAACCAACTTTACTCTGAGGGTATCCATCAGCAACAGCTTTCATTAAAAATGTCTGCACTCCCTCTTTCTTTGTTATCCTCTGATTCCCAGCTCTTGCATTAACCCTTGAATTATTCTCCACAACCTCCAAACCTGATCCCCCCAGTTCCATATTTCTGTCATGCACCCTTATTTGTCAACACAAACTGCAGCATGTATTGTGGCTGATTCAGAGCTACTGGGCACAAACCAGGCCAACAGGCAAAAAAACACTGAAGAAAACTACACAGTATTACACTACACATTTCAGTACAGCTCAAGTTACCACTTACTGTTTCACCTTACCCTTTTCATTAACTGGTTTGTGAGGTTTTGCAGCGTGTTCACAGTGTATGTCTTGATAAGGTGCATAGCTTTCAGAAGGCATTGCTTAAATTTAGCCAAATATACAGGATAGTCTTTAAAATTTGGCTGAAAGAAATAAGAAATCCATTCGAAATAAGAACAGTAGAAGAGTTAAAAGTTTATCAAAAATTAAAATACTATTTTACTAGCTAGAAATGATAATTTCCACACACTAACGGCAGCGTTTTATTAAAATCAAGCAGAATATTAAGTATATATTCTGTAAAAAAATTTACATGTATAAATATAAACAGTCATCTCCTCATTCTTAGTGGCAGACAGAATATTCTAAAGGAAAATAAAACCTGCTTGAATAGTTGTGAAACTTAAGATTTAACTAAAAAAAATTGAGAGTCACTTACATGGGATGAAATATATGCAATACAATCATCAAGCTTAGCCAGCATGGGAATGAATCCTTCACTGTTCACAGACAAGGTAGGAGAGTTCAGTTTCTTTGGAAAAAAGACAAAGTATCATTGCAAGAATCAATGCAACTTTGTTTCAGTGACAAAGCTCAAAAGATTTGTACACTTTCATTTACCAATGCTCTTAGCAGTGCAATAATACTTACTGTGTTGATGTTCTCCAGCTCATTGAAATACGACAGCTTCTGCTGGATGTTTTCAGCCAAGTCAACAAGTTCTGACTATTAAAAATAAGGAAAATCATTAAGTTAGCATGCAATTTTATATCTAAGAAACATTCAGCTTCCTTTTCTACAAAATTAAAACTTCAAATGCTCTCAGCACACATCAGTGTTAACCAGCTCCAAATAACCTGCACCCAAACACATACAATAAAAGATGAGGAATGCAGCAGTGTGTGCATGCTTGCTCTTCTCTTTCACACTTGCTTTCTCTCATATCAGAGAAAGACACATAACTTTCAAAAATGTCAGTTCTTTGGGTTTATCAGCATTCCATAGGTACTCCTGCAAACACAAGCTGTGCTGTCATTAGTATTTCAGAGAACTCTAAGAGACCTGTACTACAGAATTGGAGCTGTTCAGAGTTCTCCTTTTTCCAGTTTTGAGTATCTCAAATCATCCCCAAAAATGCAGAAAAGGTCAGAACAGATTTGCAGAGACATTAAATTTGAAGCTACTTTCTCTTTCAATACATTGATCCTGCTTCCATGTGCACTGAAGCAGCCCACACTACCCAGCAAATATATAGCAGGACAAAAGTTGTTGGGGCTATACACTGATGCACACATTATTTCTACTTGAACAAAAATCCCTCACCATGTACAAAATAGGGACTTCATACCAATTTAGACACTGTAGTTGCTGCTTCTAATTCTGACCTACATATTTAGGTGTGATTGTCCCCCTCTACTCAGCTCCTGTGAAGCCCCATCTGGGCTTCTACTGTGTCTGGGGCCCCCAGTACAGGAATGACAGGGAGCTCTTAAGAGGGTGCAGAGAAGGGCCACTAAGATGATCAGAGGGCTGGAACACCTCTGCTATGGGGAAAGGTTGAGGGAACTGGGCTTGTTTAGCTTGAAGAAGAGAACGCTCCAGGGAGACCTCATTGGGGCCTTCCAGTACTTGAAGGGAGCATATAAAAAGGAGGGGGAATGGCTCTTCACAAGGGTGGACAGTGATAGGACAAGGGGGAATGGTTTTAAACTGAGACAGGAGAGATTTAGGTGAGATATTAGGAGGAAGTTTTTCACACAGAGGGTGGTGATGCACTGGAACAGGTTGCCCAAGGAGGCTGTGGATGCCCCATCCCTGCAGGCATTCAAGGCCAGGCTGGATGTGGCTCTGGGCAGCCTGGTCTGGTGGTTGGCGACCCTGCACATAGCAGGGGGTTGAAACTGGATGAGCATTGTGGTCCTTTTCAACCCAGGCCATTCTATGATTCTATGACTTAAGAACTTTCTTCTATCAGCTAACTTGAAAAGTGGATCCATTCACAAAGATGCACTGCTACTGTTGTAAGCGAAGATGAGAGCAGCACGTCCCCCAAAAAATTACTCATGTTTTTGTTCTCAGAAGAGATAACAAATCTTCTTTAGCATCCCTTTCCTACCAGGTACTTCTTTCTTTAAACATTTCAGCATAAGTAACAGATGAACTCCTACGTATGTGCTGTCAGAGAAACAACAACAATTGAGACTAATTTTGGAGCAGGATCTTTACAAGTTACAAGTTCTGAAATAGTCAGACCTTGTTGCGTGCTATATCATGCCTCAAGACATCCTTGCACCACTGACATTCTAAAGCCTAAGAAAGCATGTTCCCTATATCACTGATGGAATAGTTCAAGCAGAGAAAGAAAATACCTGAGAAATAAGCTAGAAAATGAAAAGGAATATTTCTTCACAAAAACAGCTCAAAACATGTCTGTAAATGATAGGAATTATTAATCTCAACAAAGCTTGCTGTAAACACTGCAAATGTGGTCCAAAGCAAATGTAGGGATTGCCAGCACAGCTCACAAATGCCCTCAGCATAAGGAAGAAAACCTTTGGTGTACGGTAGATCAGAAGCTTCCAGTAATCTTCCCAGCAAAGCTCACCTGCTCTTTCAAAAGCTGTTCACAGGCCTCATGCAGCGTTCCTGTCTTTGTGGACACAAAAAGATACTGTTTTTGCAGTGATTCCAGATGCTGAAGGGCACTATTGACATCATTCAGTATAGCATCGCACTGCTCCTGAAAGCCGGACAAGTAATCCCTCATCTGCCTAGAAAAAAGAGAATCATCAGGAAACAAGTAAAATTTCCCTTCCCACATTTCTAAATCCAACTGCCTACGTGGAAACTGGCCCTACCTATCCTAGTGTTAATTTGTCTCAGGGAATAAAAGACTCACACCAAACAAGTGTGTATGTCAAGCAGATGTTTCACGGCCTTCAGAAATAAACTCTTGAAATAGCCACTGCAGTGACTCCACTGCCTTGGCATCCCTTACAGCAAAACTACAGAGAATGAAGCAACACACATTTCAGCTTGTCTACAGCATGCAAAGAATGTTTAGATGGACAACACAAATGTAGCAATTACTGCAGGCTACTGCTCACAGCTAAATTCTACCCACCTTGCTTCCACTAAGGCAATTTTCAGTTTCCATTTAGAAATGACTTTACTCTCCTAAAGTAGCTGCAGTCAACCAGAGAGTTAAAACTTAGCATGAGGATTGAAAGAGGCCTAAATGAAAAAGACTTTGTATCTAATGTCACCAAGCCTGTCTGAGGCTCAGTGATGACAAACTCTAATGTCAAGTGGACCGTTTGATTAAACACCATTTCACATGAACGACTCCTGGTGTCAGCTAAAACTTCTGAGTTCTTCTTTACCACATACAAAGCAGCACGTAGATTCACAGCTCTGATTAGCCTCGTGCAATCAGGCAAAGAACCACTTCTGCTCCTCTGGTCTCCTGCAGATAATTACACATTGGCCACCCCACAAACCACTCTGTTTGTGACACTTTGAGCATTTGCATGCCTTAATGTGAACAGGCCCACTGATATAGAGTGAAGCTGTCATTCTTTACATGTTTAATGATCTGAGAGCAGGCTTAGCATATGCTTAAAGCTCTGATTTTAGGAAATGCCACGTCCAGAAATGTCAGAACAAGAGGAAGAGACAGAGCAAAGCTAAATGGAAAAACAAGAGGACTTCAGCACAGTCTCTTTATAGCCAAGGGTAAGTTAAGTTTCAAATTGGGCCAGTTTCTGAAGAGGCCATCTGCAAATTTGGCTGAGCCATGCAGCCTTGAGGTATAACATTTTTGAGGTATAAAACAAAAGTCAGTGGGAAGGGCCTCTTCAGAGGCTGATGGAAAAGTCAGTTGGACAAAAATAGATGAGAATGGCATGCCTCAGAAGTGGAGCTGAATAAAGCGTCAAGGAATGCTGGCAATGCAGACACAACCTCACACATACAGTCACTGGTGAATGGTGACAGCAGAAATGACCACCACCACCATCTGTGGCCCAGAGCCTCCCTCAGAGAATGGCATTTCAACACCAGTGGCAGCAGAAAAGGCACAGGATAGCTCCTAGCATGCCTTTGTCTACAGCCTAGGTTGCCCAAGGAGGCTGTGGATGCCCCATACCTGGAGGCATTCAAGGCCAGGCTGGATGTGGGCTCTGGTCTGGTCGCTGGCAACCCTGCACATAGCAGGGGGTTGAAACTGGATGAGCATTGTGGTCCTTTTCAACCCAGGCCATTCTATGACTCTATGATTAATATACTGGGCAGTTCCAAAGGAAATCTGTGTCTCTTAACTTTTCTGCCACAACAGCAACAGCCTTAAGGATGGCAGCAGCACATTCAGCCTTTGAAAGCATCAGCTGCTGCAGAATTACCCAGCAGGTGAACCTGCACGTGTGTTAAGATTATATGGACACAGTTGAGTCCTTCAGGATTTAAGTTGCTTACAACAAAAGGAACTGAGGAAGAACACGTACCTATACTTGGCACCTTCATCTTGATCCATCTGTGTCTGCAGCTGAGCAAACCAGGAGAAGAACTGGAAGAGATTTTATGGTGAGAACAACACACACCTCACATGCAATAAAATCAGTTACAAAAAGAAACCACCACACATTTATGAAATAGGAATTCAGAAGATGAGCTTTTGTTAAAAGCAGAGACATTCAACAACTTAATTGTTAATCAAGAGAAAATACAACTCTAACACTGAACTAAAATGAAAAGGAGTGAACTTCATCTCTTCTTATTTGCACAAAGAACCAACAGAGCTGTCACACTAAAAACTGGGGGGAGCTGCCATTCTTGTACATTATGAGCCACACCAAAGATATACCCTACTCTCTTATATTCACTCAAAATGGAAAAAGTATCCAGTACTCAAAAGCTTAGACTTCAACAATGTTTTTCCCTCATGTTCCTTCACACATATTGAAAACAGACGAAAAAAAATTTAACATAGCCTCCAAGAAGTGTGCAGGAGACACAGATATTTAAAGAACCCTCTGAAGACTACTGGCTCCCCAGCATCATTTACCTGCTGTGCTGTTTCAATTCTTTCATTCTCCATCCCCAGCATGGCAAATCCTTTCAGGAGAACATCTTCCGTGGATTCTGGCACTGCAGCTGTCAGTGCAACAGACAATGACTGGGATGTCAGGCTGCATAAATCTTCAATGGGAAGCTGCTCACAAACACACAAAAACTTCAGTCAGACAGCTTAGAAGTTGGTACACCCAGCTCAAATACAGTAACACATTCCAAAGCTTCAATGTGAGAAAACTGCTGGCATTTACTTCTAGTGCAGGCACCTAAAATACTGCATGACAAACACAAAAGAAAGGATTTTTAGAAGAATAGTTCCTGTTGAACAGAAATTCTTACCCACCAGGATTATTTTTTTTCCTAAGCAATAAAAATATGGAAATAAGCAAATTGGGAGAAATCTTATTTGAATACTATTAGAGGCCATTAATCAGCTTATACACTGAGAACAGTTTAGCAGAACAAAGACTGCTCTGTGATCTTTGTTAGGATAAGACCTTTCCGATTCACTTGACAACTGAAGCATGTTTCCTAGTGCTGAGAATAATATGAATAACGTAAAAGCAGAGAACAGTGTTAAAAACAACCTGGCAGCTCTCTGTAAGGTAGCTTACTCAGTAGAATGTTCATTATAATACCATTCTGACTAAGAAAGAGCAACCAGGATTCACATGTTAAAAAACCAGGGTCTTAGGCCAAGGCTACATCAAAGGCAAGGGCCAAGGCCTTTGACATGGTCCCACACCACATCCTTATTTCAGAGATACAGATGTGAAGGTTGGGCTATCAGGTGGATAAAGAACTGGTTGGATTGTCACCACAGGGTTGACTGAAGCCAGAGGGTTGTTGCCAATGGCTTTAGGCCCAGGTGGAAACTGATCACAAGCAGTTTCTCACATTAAACTGTCTTGGGATCAGTGCTCTTCAACATCTTTACCGGTGACACAGACAGTGGCACTGAGTGCACCCTGATGATGACACCAAGCTGAGTGGTGTGGTTGACACAATAGAAGGAAGGAAGAGATGTCATCCAGAGGGACCTGAACAGGCTCAGAAAGTGGGCAAATGAGAACCTAGTGAGGGTCAACAACGCCAAGTGCAAGGTGTTGCATCTGGGTTGAGGCAATCCCAGATATGAGTACAGAATGGGAGAAGTCACTGAGAGCAGCACTGTGGAGAAAGACTTGAGAATTCTGCTGGACACAAGGCAGCCCATAAAGCCAGCAGTATCCTGGGCTGAATCAACAGAGGGGTGGCAGCAGAGAGAGGGTGAGAGAGGGGATTGTCCCCCTCTGCTCTGCCTTAGTGAGGCTCCATTTGGAGTACTGTGTCCAGGCCTGGGGCCCCCAGCACAACAATGATGTGGAGCTGTGGGAGTGGGTCCAGAGGAGGACACAAAGATGCTCAGAAGACTGGAGAACTTCTGTGAAGAAAGGTTGAGGGATTTAGGTTTGTTCATCTTGGGAAAGAGAAGACACTGTGGAGATCTCATTGCAGTTTTCCAGTAACTGAAGGGAGCTTACAAGCAGGAGAGGGATCAACATTCTATGCAGGTTTGATAGTTACAGGACAAGGGAGAATAGCTTTAAACTAAAAGAGGAGAGATTTACATTAGATGTTAGGAAGAAACTCCTTACCCAGAGGGTGGTGTAAGCACCTGGCACAGGCTGCCCAGAGAAGCTGTGGGTGCCCCTTATCTAGAAGCTTTCAAAGCCAGATCAGATGGGATCCTGGGCAGCCTGATCTCATGGGCAGCAGCCCTGCCCATGGCAGGAGGGTTGAAAATAAACAGTCTATAAGGTCTCCTTCAACCTAAGCCATTCTATGATTAAAACACAGCCTGACTTATCTTGCTCACTATTTGTATACCCCTTCCCCAAAATAGGCAGCTGGGGATTTTCCAGTGGCCACTACTGACCCTCCTTTTCCAACAGCTGAGGAGCTGCTGTCCTAACCCACTTCATCAAAAGCTAAAAACAGCCAGAGCCCTTAATGTCTCTGCATTCCCATTGTCCCAACTGTCAAACGTGTCACCTGTCTTGTTGCAAAGCTGCTGGAGAGCCTTAAGAACACCCTCCAACAGCAGGACATCCTCCTAAAATCATTCTGGGTATCTGCCAGCTTTTACTCATGCAGTTACTGACAGCTCATATAAAAGAGGAAGCAGGAAGCATGAAATTTTACAGGTGTATTTCAGGAAGGAATTGGCTTACTCTCTCTCTTTTGTTACTGTAACCTTCCAAACACTTGCTGACAGCTAACTTGAATAGCTATATGGTATTATAACCTGTAAAATCATCTTCTTCAAATAGGAAACTCTCACAGGAAATGTAAACAGAGAGAGTGGTGAGGTGCTGGCACAGGCTGCCCAGAGAAGTTGTGGATGCCCCGTCCCTGGAGGTGTTCAAGGTCAGGTTGGATGGGGCCCTGGGCAGCCTGGTCTAGTATTAAATGGGGAGGTTGGTGGCTCTGCATGTGGCAGGGGGGTTGGAGATTCATGATCCTTGAGGTCCCTTCCAACCCAGGCCATTCTGTGATTCTGTAACTTTATTACCCTTTCACGGTGCCATTAAGGCTGGAAAACACCTCCAAAATCATCTAGTTCAATTGCTACCGCATCCCTGCCCGCCCAGTAACCCATGCTCCTCAGTGCCACATCTGCACATTTCTTGAACGCCCCCAGGTATGGTGACTGCACCACCTCCCTGGGCAGCCTGTGCCACTGCACCACCACTCTTTCGGAGAAAAGATTTTTCCTAACATCCAACCTGAACTTTCCCTTGTAGACACAGCAGCAGGCGAGCATTCATAAATAACTCATTGCTTTACCAGAGCCTGACATTTTATAACTGGGTGGGAAAACACATCTTCCATGGCAACAACAAATCACTGAGCTTCTAAATGCCGTTCCTGGATTGATGTTGCCTGCTGGAGCAGTCGGAAATTGTGCAAATGAATAGAGCTAGGCTCTCTGTCATCCGTGTCTGATGGAAGGACCAGAGGCCGTGGGCACAAACTGGAGCACAGGAGGTTCCCTCTGAACACCAGGAGCCCTTCTATGCTGTGCAGTGACGGAGCACTGGCACAGGCTGCACAGAGGCTGTGGGGTGTCCTCCCTGGGGATCTCCCAGAGCTGCCTGGACGTGGCCCTGGGCACCCTGCTCTGTGCCAGAGCAGAGAGGCTGGAGCAGAGGGACCCAGAGTGCCCTGCCAGCCTCAGCCACGCCGTGGTTGTGTACCAGGAACTGACAGAGGTGACAGCACCTATGAACCGGATCAAAACCAGAGGCCACAAGAAACGCAGCTCCACGATGATGAACCGAGGGCTCAGGAGGACGCCCTGAGGCCACGCAGGTTGCTGGGACGTGACGGGAGCGGCTGCCCAGCTTCGCTGCGAATCCCACCGGCCCGGAGCCGGCCCGCCGTAGGGCCCAGCGGGCACACCGCAGGCCCGGCACCGCCGCGTGGGAGCCGCGCTGAGGCCGGACCCGCCGACGTGGCGCCGCGCTTCCCCCGCCCAGGCCACGCCGCCGCCTCACCTCGGGCGGCACCGGCAGGTTCTCGGCCGCCGCCTTCAGCTCCAGCACCGAGTCGGTCTGGCGGTCGCTCAGCGGAGCAGCGGGGTGCGGGCGGCGATCCCAGAGGCTCAGGCGGTCCCGCGACTCCCTCCCCGCCGGCTCGAGGGCCGCTAGCGGCTCCTCCATGCTGACGGCGGCGGACGGGACGGGACGGGACGGAGAGGGGGGCGGAACGCGGCGGCGTTTCCGGGGGCCGGGCCGGGCCGCGTGGCGAGGAGGGAAGGAGAGAGAAAACGAGCGGGCGCCCCCTGCCGGCGGGGAGGACGACGCGGGGAAGCCCTGCATAAGGGAGCCTTGCACAGGGGAGCCCTGAGGCTGCGGGGTTCCTTCATACAGATCTCCCAGAGCCACAGAATCATAGAACCACAAGGTTGAAAGCAACCTGTAAGACCATCCAACCATCCTCCCATCACCACTGCTACCACAAGCACTAAACCAAATCTCGCAGCTCCTCATCCAGGCACCTCTTGAACACTGCCAGGGACAGCAACTCCACCACCTCCCCAGGCAGCCATTCCAGTGCCTGACCACCCTCTGGCAGCAGTTGTTCTTCCTCAGGTCTAACCTAAACCTCCTCTGGTACAACTTGCGGCCATTTCCCCGGGTCCTGGACACCCTGCTCTGGCTGTCTCTGCTGGAGCAGAGGGACCCAAGTGTTAGGAATGACCCTAAGGTACCTAAAGAGCTACCCTCCACCCCTCCCACCCCCCATTGGAATAGATGTGAAAGCAGTTCAGTGCCACTGCCTGGTTATTTCAAAATCTTTAACACACATAATAAAAGTTAGACATACATAATTTGTACAAAAGTATTTACAAATATTTCAATTGCAGCATGGCAACAACTACAGTGAAGACAAATGTGTGCAGATACACAAAACCCATCTGACCTGAGAAATGGCCTCGTATGTTATTAACAACCCACCTCCTAACCATGAACTTGTGGTGGGATGCCCATCCACAGGGCAGCCAGAGTGAGCACAAGCCCAGGGCAGGCAGCCACTGGGGGAAGAGTTGCCTATCTGGGTTATTACTTGAGGGATAGGGTCTTCAGACATTGGGGATTTCACAGAAACATGAAGGTCAGAGAAGACCTCCAAGACCTTTTATAGGGTTAGCGGCTATTTTGGAGAGGTACAAAAATTCTTTGTGGAAGTGTCTGCTTTTGGAGGCTGTGTTTTGTTTTTATAGTAGGGAACCAGCCTTTTGGGGGTGCTATATGGGGGAATATTGCTTTTTGGCAGCTGGCCTTTTAGTGGTTCCTATTTTAAGGCAAAGATGGCATCCCTTCCAGGCTGCTCCACCCTTTTGGGGGGGGGAGGGGGGGGACAACACCTATGTGGGATGTCAGCATTTTAGCATTCTCAGTTGTTGCTGCTTTTTGTGAGTGTCTCTGCCATTTCGGTATTGCTGTTTTTGGTACTTTCTTTTGGTTCAGACTCAAAAATAGTGCACATCATCCACTTAATCAAGTGAGCAAGCCACCGTGTCAAAGAAGCCAGAGTTTGCAGTGAAGTCACTTCACTTCTAGATGGCTCTCCTCCAAAGTCTTCTGATTACCTCTTCCTTGGATCTACTCAAGGTAACTTGCAAGTTGCTCTAAAGCCAGTGAGCTGAATTCAGTATACGGGTCAGGACATCACAAGTCTAATTTCTTCAGCTGTTCATAGGTCACAAAGAACTGAAACAATTGTTAAGGAGAACTGTTTCTTGTTCACACAGTGAAAAATAGTTACGTGTATCAAACTTCCTTCCACTGCTACTTCCTTCCTTTATAAAGTGTTGATTGTTGGTAGTACTACATAATACAATCAAACTTGCTTTCAGAGAACTGCTGTATGTGGAGAACTTCAAGACTAGCTATGCCAATGGTTCTCCCAGCCCTGTTCCTAAGAATCTTGGAAAGAGAATAAGAGGCAGGAGACCCCTGAGACTTTCTTCTCTGCTTCAATGAACTGAAGTAGGTTTGCTCATGGGAATAGCATTACTATTGCCAGGTCACTTTCTGCAGGGCTCTGATTAGCAGGCAATAAAACACTAGAGAAAGTTGAGTTAGACTAAGATACATGGAAAAAGACTTCAAAGTGCAACGGTGAATATATATATAAAATATGTATACTGACTGACTGGGAGCAGCTGACTAAGGAAATGATCCACCAGATGATGGCCCATTAAGGAAAAGTACTCTGACAACTTCTCAGTACCTGTTGCAAGGCTAGCTTAGTCTGTTTGGCACACCTTTAAAGGATACAATGATATTCCAAGGACCAAGTCTTAACCAGTTCGGCCAAAACCCTTTATAGAGTGCAAAGAAGCCCTCGTTCTTCAAGGTCTGGAAAACAAAACAGGAACACATTTATGTAACTCAATCAGTGAGGAAAATTAAAAGTGATGAAGTATGCATATGACCCTCCCATTTCTTGCTTTAGACCCAGAGGTAAAAACAGGATCACCAGACAAAGGGGAACACAGCCTACTCTCAGCCTCTATGAGAGTACCTACTGCAAAAGGAAGATGATAAAACCTGTTCAAGCATTAACAACTGCAGGTTTCTTTTCCCAGGTCAAACATACCCTAACTTATCTGCTTCCAGGGTGCTGCAGTAAGCCTGTAATAAGAAAATCTGAGCCAAAAGATATGTTCAGCTCTTCCCTGTTGCTCACACCTACTTGACTGGAAGGTACCTAGGATGGCAGCCATCCCTATGGCACAGCCATACAAACATACCGCCAAGCAAGAAAGGACAGTGGTATTTTTGTTATGAAATAGTTTTCAAATACCTTGCAGAAGTCACATCCCTAACTTCCAAACTCTGTATAAAGTAAAAAACAATGCTGCTAAGTAGTCTTCTCATCTAATTACTGAAAACTGTTCACTGTATGTACACCAAGCTACCTGTTTTTCTGACCCACCACAACAGCAGCTGCTTTTCACACCAAGCATAGAGGCAGTGCAGCCCTCTTGAGCATACAGAAGTTACTTGGATTAATTTCTACATAAACTCAGAATTTCAAGTTCTACACCTACGTTATTGTCCAGGCACCAGTTTCTACTGAAGATGATATGCAAGCTACTCACTTGTAACAAGCAATCCAAAGTACCCTTGTAGTTTGAGTGCCCCCCATTTGGCTGGCTCGCCTGATTCATCATGCGTGTTCTCACCACATCAACTGGGTTGGATGCTAGGGCTCCAGCTAGCCCACAGGTAAAACTCGAGCTGAGAAAAGACAGTTTTAACAGTTTGACCTACCATGCTTACAAGAAAGCACAAAAGAAAAAAAAATCAACCCAGCCTCTCACAGAAAGAAGTGTCAAATCAGCACTTCTGATGCTTATTTAAAACAAAAAACAAAGAACAAGCTAACTGATGTGAAAATCACTTCTTATTTACAATGCCTAATCTTCAAAGATTTCATATACACACCCTATACAAAGACACTTTTTACAGATGTTTGTACCTCTTCAAATAAGAATTATTTGACTTGAACTTCCCCAAGTTCAATTTTCAAATCTTCATGGTTCAGGCCATCCACAAAATAGAACTCCATATTCTAAAGAAAGTTAAATTCAGATCCTAAATAAACTTCCATGTTATGTGTCATTGCAAGTGCTATCACACTGAAAAGCATAAACACACCAGAAATATAGTTAAATTTAAACTGATTGAGCAGAACAGGATTGGTATCTTCTCAGAAGGGAAAAAATATAAAATAAAATCAGGATTAATTCCACACAGCCAATGCTGAGCTACGGGAGCAAATTTAATTAGACAAACTTACAGGAAGTGAGTATACACTGTGTCTCCCATATATCCAGACATGATTATTTGCTTCTTCGTGAAGTCATATACTGGTAATTCCACTCCAACAACTAAAGCAGCTCTCTGTGCTGTCAGAGATACCCCCTGAACAGTTTAAAACAAAAACATAATTCATCTTCATGCACCATCAGAAAATATCACCTTTCCTAGTACAAAGCAAGAAATCACAAATCTGTCAGGTACTTCCCAGCATAAAGGTTGATTTCTGCTTCTTCTTGCTACTCCACCTCTCTGCTTAACCTCTAAATTTACATCAATGGTCAACTAAGATCTCAGAAACAGCTGCCCTTAAAACTAAATGCAAAATTAAGTAGGGGAAGATGGGCAGAAAAGCAGAACAGATGGAGAAGCTTTTAGGAAACCATTTCTATTTTCCAGCTGTTTCAAAACAAGCTTTCATTAGTTACTGACAGTAGTGGCAGTAAAACAGACAACCTACAAGACTGAGTACAAGAAATCCTGAGCTAGAGAACTTGAATGTTTGGGATTTGTTTTATTTTCATTGGTGAGTTTCTGGGTGGGTTTTTTTTTGTTGTTGTTTGGCTGAATATTTTTTTTTTGTTAACATCATAGAATACAGTCAAGATATTTTACAAAGCAAAAACAAGCCCTAGAAGCATTCACCCTAAGTTGGTTTTTTTTTTTTAATGTTTTTAAAATAAGACTCAACTAGTGGTTGAATATAAGACTGGTAGAAATTCTTTGTTAAAAGTCACTGAGACACCAGGAGTGAAATAGTGAAGACAAACCACATGCATCTTAGCTACCTGCATATCCATGTTCTGCTTGAGAATACTCCAGATGAAATACAGTTGAGCAAAGTGTACTGAAAACGTAGGATATGGTTCAAAACACTTGCCTTCCATAATCCTTTAGTTCCTTCGTTTTGATAGATCTGGATAAAGTTGCACATCATTCCTCCTTGAATCACACTGCCTTGGGCTTGCATTCTGATCTGAGATTATTTGAAGACCAAATTGGAATAGTTTTCAATCAGAAGACCAATAACAGTTTAAGATAGCTTTAAAAAAAACACAGCAAGTTGCAGTCTCTGAAACAAGGTCAATTTCTCTGAATACAAATTGATAGCTGGCATTACCACGATGCTAATTTTGAATCAGTATGAGGTGTAGTTTTTAGCTGCATTAAATCACCTCTATTTCTGTACTTGGACATTACACCATTTAGATTAGACAGGCAGGTGGCTCCTGCAAGATGTCCCTTACAGTGCTCTCATAAGAACACCTCAAAAATGGGAAGTAACAAGATGAAGATTTGGGCTCCTAATCATACAGCTGGTGATCACTCTGCCCTCTCATCTGCTGAAATCTCCCTCCAGGCCTCTCTACCCTTGAAGGATTCCACCACTCCCCATAATTGCAGATCAGAGTTGCTTACTGTGCACTCTACTGTATCCAGATTATTTATAAAAACGTTGAAGAGAACTGGTCCTAAAATTGAGTTCTGGAGAAACCCACCATGACTGGTCAGCAGCCTCATGGAACCCTATTTAGAACCTTGTGAGTGCAACCCACCTGCCAACTGTTCACCCATCCCGTTATGCACTTGTCTGGCTAAACATTTTGGCTCATGATACCATGGAAGACAGTATTGAGAGCTTTGCTGAAATCCAAAGAGAGCCAAATACAGACACCACGTTGGGAAACAATTAATTGATGCTTTGCTTAAAGCACAAGCTTCCATTAGAAATGCCTTTAAATAACCACACTAGGCTAGGAAGGATGAATTTCACAGTGCTTTTAGGAAACACACTTCTCAATTATAAGCAGAAGAATTTTCTTTTTCATTAGAGGTGACCATTAAGTCAAAGGAGATTCAGCAAATCCTCAACGGAAAGAAAGATGATGCTAAGGACAAATTTCATATGCATTACAATTACAAATACATAATTACCTTTAAGACATCTGTCGGGTTGGCAATAGATGATGAAATTACTCCCGAAAGAATGCCACACAGAACATTTATCATCAGAGTTTCATCTACTCCATGAAAAAAATAAAGAAGTTTAGCTGCACATTTACAAAGCCTGAAACCTCCCAAGAAACTAAATAGCCACACACGAATTGCTCACCTTCTGGATGTTCAACAAACATTCTTTTTAAGCTCTGGTAAGTGCCTATTTTTATAGTTCCATATGAAGCCTGGCGTAACATTGCAGGTGCAATCCTGTAAAAATGGGCAGTGATAATATTTATGCTCAGATTTGTGATAGTCTGATTAACAAATACTCTTCTGTAAAGTGGGAGACTGAAGGCAAGCTAGTGACCAAAGGCTTGTTCATTTAAATGTATACTTTAATCCAGACAAAAACAAGGTGGGTTTTTTTGTTTGGTTTTGGATGGGGAGGCTTGTTTTGAGTTTTAGTGAGTGTATGTTTATCGTTTTAATAAACACTGCAAGAGCATAAATGAATTGTGGGAGGATTACTTCCAGAGCATGCCTTGAACTTTGATCAATAAAATAGTTGGCAAGCTTGCCTCAAATAGCTGCAAATTACATCCATGCTACTTACACCTTTTAAAGAAAAACATGCATAGTTACATACGTGCCAAAGTAAGAAAAAGTAAACTAACAAAAGTTAGGCTCGATTTTCTCCAGATGAATAACGAAACCACTACAGAAGCACCGCATAGACAGAAGAACTGTAGCATCATTCTATAAAGTAATGTTATGCTTTGCTATACAATTTCTCAAGTAGGTCATTACATTAAAAAAAAAAGCTACTAAGTGACAATGCTAAGAGCAGAGCCTGAAGTAATTAAGCTCGGGCTTTCAAATTGCAGACTGAGAAGAACAGTACATCTCCTCCAATTACCTTATCAACCTGAAACCCAAGAGTATAACCACAATGGGTTTATACTCATCAATAGACTGGTCAGAAGATGCTACTGCAACTCAATTTGTATTACCCAGAGTATAAGGCTTTCAATCCTTCTTCTCTGAATATTCTGACCAGGGCATGCATCATTCCTCGGTAGCGGATCTCTTTATATTTGGCATCATTAACTTGACCTTGAATTTGCAGACGTGTTTTAGTCAGATCAATTGGGAAAGTACCTTGAAGAAAAAAGACAAACAGAAAAGCTAAGCAAGTGCTCACCTAAACAAAGGAGACAAAGAAGATGAGATAAGAAACACCAGCCTTTATTTCATATCACCATATATAAAAATGCTCCTGAAAAGAAAAGCATATGATCTGTTTTATCAGGACTCTGCTAAAGCAGTTCATTTTAGTTCATCACCCCTTTCCTTCTAGACAGCTTGTCAGAAGGCCTCCCTGCTTCCCATCCAACTTTTTCATGTTCACTGTGTTTACAGGCAACACAACAGCTTTACTCGCCTTCCCTTGCAAAATAAGAGCTATGTATATCTACCATCAGATCAATACACTCCAAGAACAGAATCCAAAGACAAATGTCATATTAAAACAAGACATGGATGAGTGTACAGACAGAAGTGTTTTTAAACCAGAGCAAAGTTCTGAGCAACTGTTCAGTCAGTCCTGAAGAGACACTCTCATGCTGTATGCTAGAGAA
This sequence comes from Lagopus leucura, assembly GCF_019238085.1. Lineage (NCBI taxonomy): Eukaryota > Metazoa > Chordata > Aves > Galliformes > Phasianidae > Lagopus > Lagopus leucura. The sequence continues at coordinate 13,219,450 of NW_024962262.1, forward strand.
TACCATGTAAGACCACATCCCTGATAGCACAGAACCAAGCACATACTAAAAGGCACTATATCTGAGTTAAAGGAATCACAAAGAGTTACAGAAATGCTTACCACATTCTGCAGTGATTGATGCTAAGCCTCCATAGAGAAAGGGCTTCCAGCTCAGTGCTGACATAACTACCTCTTCTTTCTGTGAAAGAGATGATTTAAAGCTTCAACAAATAAAACCGGTACTACATAAATATATATGCTAACTTTTTATTAAAATGTTGAGCCTTGTCCATTTAAAATGGACCTATCAAATAGCTAAGGGTTAAACCATTTAGTACCTTTGACAATGACAAGGCAGGAATACTGAATAAAGGCACCTGGATTCAAGCCCGTCCTTCTGATATGTAGATATCTGGGCAATCATTATAATCATCATAAAAGAGGAAGAGTTTGCCTCTCAGGCATGTGTAAGGCTTTCCACAGTCAAAAGCCTGCTCTAATTCAGACATCAGTGAAGAGAATTTGCCAAAGTGACCACAAATCCTAATAAACTATGGCATACGCTTTGCAAGGTGCTCAAGTCATCCAGCCTTCTTAGCAAGGAGCTAAAGGCTGTAAAAACAGCCTGGCCCAGCCTTCCCCCACACCAGCAGGTGTCTCCACAGCTCCTATTTTATCTTCCTTGTAACATGAAGACTTTCTACCCCTATTTCCTATGAGAGCCTCCTAAACCTTGACTCTACAGCACCCTTTGCCAGTTAATTTCGTGGAATAACTGCATTTGAAAGCTCTTCCCTCTTACTTTGTTTACTCACCTGCATGGCCCAGTTGGAAAACATCCCCAAGAAGCCAGGTACTTAGCACTGGCTGTTGTAAAGATTAACCTGCTTTGGCAACTTCCTGCCTCTGGAAGTGCTGTTAACCCAGCATATGAGTGAAGCTTGCAGAAGTTGAAGACACTTCGCATGCTTGATAGTTATTGCAGCCCTAATTTCCCTTATTTCCTATTTATTTAACGAGGAAGGTACCTAGTTCTTCAGTCTTCTGACACAATATAAAAAAAATCAAAGCAGAGAAGACCAAATAACTCTGCCACTGAGCCCAGAGCAATCCAGCTCTTACCCTTTAGGATTGTACAGAGCACCCCAAGCGTGAAAATAAAACTAAAGGCACATAAGGTCACCCTTTATCCCGCCAAAACCAGTGCAGGTCAGATGAGGAACCACTGGCACAGCCTCTACCAGGAAAGCAGCAGAGCCACACGGTGCCAGAGAGCATGCAGCCAGCTCCAGGTTCCTCACATGCCTCTGCAGTACCATGATTAATGGCTAATCAATACTTAATTAACAGAGACAAACCCAAGCTCAGTTTCCCCATTATCACCACAGAACTCCACCTTTGCTTTTGGGACTTCATAGACAAAATTGAAGTTTACCACTTAACCTTCTCCCCAGCCCAGGACACAACCAGACATGTTTCACTTCTGACAAACACCACAATGCTGATAGCAATCCAAAATCTGCCTGTGCTTCTGCAGGGGCTGCATTTCACCCCGTCTAAGCAACTGGCACACTAACATGGTACAGAAGTGCACGAGTACTGCCAAATAGAGGCTTATATGCGCACAGAGATACCAAGCTTTAGTTTTGATGTATGCATAGGCTACCCTAATGCAGAAACTTCGCAGCCCTGCTCCCTAGTCGTACCCCGACATTAACCTCGGGGTTAAGGCTGTGTGCTGCTGCCAAGGTCTGTGCTTGTGCAAGGCACGCAGCACGTCTCCTGCCGCTACACAGAAGCTCCTCCACGTGCCTTTCCCCTCATTCCTGCCCTGCATCCTCCTTCCAGCTTTCTGTACTTCTAGGAAGAGACTGGAGCAGGATGGAACCCCACGGGTCCACTCGGCCCGTCTACCCCAGCTGATGTGTTGAGTTCTCGCTTTGCTTCTTACTCAGTTCCTTCTGCACGCTGACAGAACAGGAAGCTTCCTCAAGAAATTCACATCACACGCACGAATGGAAAAGTACCTGAAATCCGACTCCAGACGTAAGATGAACGGACGCCTTCAGCTTTTCGGTAAAAAAACGCGGCCGTGCTGAGCGCACCGCCGCTACCCGAACGTCAACAGGAACGCGGCGACGACACCCAAAGGAACGCGAGCTGGGTTAGCAGGAAACTTCCTCCATACTCGCTTTCCAAAACTCACAAGTAAACTCGATTGCAACAAGATGCCTGCAACACATCGCCCAGCCCGGCGAACGCACCGACAAACAGCGTGCTGCCGACAGCCCAAGCGCCAGAGACCTCCGCACCGCTGTTCGCACGGCCCCGCCCCGCCCCGCCGCGCTCCGGCTTCAACGCGCAGCCCCGCCCTGAGGGGGGGAAGCTGTGAGGAAGCGGGGTTAAAGGGGCCGCGGGGCGAGGCTGCGGGCGCCGCGCTGTCGTGCGAGGAACTGAAGGCAGCGAGCTGTGGGAGATCCGCGACTGGAAGAGGAGGGTATAGCCAGCAGGGGAGGGAAGCGATCCTGCCCGGATTCGCAGACTGCAGTCTCCTTTGAAGGAGCACTTCAGCTCCAGCTTGACCTTAACTTGTCCCTGAGTTTCAGGTTGGAAGGGACCTCAAGGATTATGAATCTCCAACCCCCCTGCCACACACAGGGCCACCAACCTCCCCATTTAATAGTAGACCAGGCTGCCCAGGGCCCCATCCAACCTGGCCTTGAACACCTCCAGGGACGGGGCATCCGCAGCCTCTCTGGGCAGCCTGTGCCAGCACCTCACCACTCTCTCAGTTACTCAGAACATTCGGATGAGTCCTCTCAATAACCTCTTTCCGCGTAGTTTCAACCCAGTTCACGTTAGAAGATACCGTAATGCTTTCATCAACAGCCAGTAGACTGATTTTGGCTAGCTGCCTCAAGCCTGACATCAGTGCCGTATCAGCAGCTGGCTTTGGTGCTCAGCATCTCTTCACGTGCCTCTGTGTGCCCCGTGTGCTGCTGGTCACACACCCTTACCACGGCTTTGTCCCACAGCCAGTTCCTTTCTGCTGGACTGTGTCAGGGTTGAGCTTTGGTTGATTGATTCCCAGGCACCTGACTTTACTGCTCTGTTTTCCTCGTGTTCTTTATATTTGTTTTTTAATCAAAACACCCTCAGAGTATCCTGCCTAAGAGCTCTGCTTTTTGTGTTTTGATTCTTGTTTCACTGTGTTTCCCCTGCTCCTCACAAGGGGAAATCATTCCCCTTCTGCTCTCTGTGGCTGTGAGGATAGAGTTTTACCTGGTGTTCTACTGCTTGAATGAATGGCAGTGAAGTGATCCAGATGGTTCTGGTCGTTATCATAGAATCACAGAATCACAGAATGGCCAGGGTTGAAAATGACCACAATGATCATCCAGTTTCAACCCCCCCTGCCACGGGCACACAGCTGCCAACCACTACACCTGGCTGAGTCACATCCAGCCTGGGATTACACAGCCTGGCATGTTGTTTTGTCACCACTGGAGAGTTTCCTTTGTCCTTGTAAACTTGATCATCATCAGTGAGATCATTCATTTGCTTTGCTGTGAATGAAGTTTTGGTAAATGCACAGCCTACGGAATATCTTTTTCCAAATGTTTTCCAGTAATATGCGCTTTTTCTACGCTGGTTGTCACTGCAGACATTGTAACGCTGCATTGTGGAGGTTATAAACAGATTGCTCTGTATTTCCAACACCTCTGAGCATGGAAGCAGTTTCAGAAGCAGGGAAATCCCAGAAGATGGTTTTTGATCAGTATGTGCACAGCCTCTGGGAGAGGAGCACGAGCAAAGAGAGAGCAATGAGGTATACCACATAGGTGACCTTATTCTCTCTGTACTGGCTGGCTCAGAGTACAGGCATTTAAATGGTCTGGTTAAAGACTTCATGGGGCACAGGCTCTTGCATCTCCATTAAGTTTATCTGAGCAGAGCTCATTCAATTAGCCTAGCAAGTCTTTAATCAGCAAAGATCTTACCTGCTTTACCTGGTTACCAGGTTACCTGCTGCCTGTGTCTATCGTGCCAGCACATACTTTTCTACCAGCCAGTTTAATCTTAATGTTAACCCCTCTGAAATCAAAGAGTGTCAACTATCAGGTTTGGTTGCGTCTGAAAAGCCCTACAAGCTTAGCCAGACATTGGCTTCTGGATACCTGCCCAGAAATGGTTCAAAGATTTTACTTAAACCATTGTAGCTTCTGCAGCAGAGCTGTGATCCCTATTAACAGCAATAAAACATAGCAGCTGGATCGTATAAACATCCTTTACATAGTGCAGGAGAACAGCATTAGCAAAAGAATACTTGGCACGCTGTGACAAATGTAGCACTTTTTGCGACGAAGAGATCAGAGCTGGGACTCTCACAATCCGAATCGTTCTGTCTGCACCACGGGCTTTTATTTTGCTGTTCTGCATTAGAAACAATGAGAGCATTTTTACATTCCTGTGAACAACATTCTTGGTCAAAATAAGCTTACTCAGAAAGCTCGGCTGAACAGCCTCTTTCCTTCCTGATCCTCCTAAATGCGCTGCAGAACACATCAGTGCCCTGGGAAACAATTTTTTGGATAGTCCGAATTTCTCCTCCCACCCAGTGCTCTCTCCCAATGGTTTTAGCAACCCCAGAGCACATCTCCCAATTTGGAGGTGTTTGCTGACCAACGGTGGTGGGATCAGGCCCTCAACCTTCTCATTATCATTGGCTGCTTCCTCCTTTACTTTCCCATTTCACTGACTTCAAATGCACTGCAACAACTGGCAGCGTCACTATTAATGAACAATAGGCTCGTTAAGTAAACCTGGGTTTGCCTCCAAGTTTTGGCTGACCTCTCTCAGCCTTATGAGGAGTTTACTGTGAGGGTGCCAGGAAAGTCAGAGCTTTGATTTCATCTCATAACACCAGCACGAAGCTGATTATTATTTTGTGAAGTTCTCAGGGCAGAAGTTTTGGAGGTGAAAGCAGAAAAAGGTTTTTGTCACTACTCATCCCAAACCAATGGTCTAAGCTCACATCTTCAAATGTTAGATTAGAAATAGTGATGGTAAGATATTTCATGTGCACTGACTCTTAAGCTGCTGCTGCATGAAATTGAGCTGAATTTTTAGAGCACCTGATCCTCAGTAGTGTACATTTCACCCAAAGGCATGCTGTCACACCACTGTTGAGTACTGCTTTGTGAATATAGAGATGTAGGTTTAAACACAGCCCATAGATTTGCTCTGTTGATTCTTGTTGACTGTGCCCATTGGGTTGAGCAGTCAAAGGTGACAAGATGTAATAGTAGCCACTTGGATTTTTTGGTGATAGAGGCTGCCCAGTTTTATTCATAGTAATGCATCGGCCCATCTGGGCTCCAGAATGTTTCTGCTTCAAAATCATCTGAAACACGTGCTGAATGATTACCACCTCTGAACACCACACTTCCAGACATAGCTACTGTCCATCCCAGCTCCCCAGCTTATTTCATACTTGAAGAGGCACTTCCAAACATAAACTTCAAAAGATAATGGTCTTCAAAGGGCAGTCAGGAGCTCTGTGGGACAGGTAGAAATATACACTAAATATTCTCTTTAAGAGCTGCATCTCAGCTCCTGCTGCCTGTGTTTTGAGCCCAGATTTGAATGTTTGAACTTTTCCCCAGGTAGCACATGACAGAGCAAGTTTGTGCCAGCTTCCAAAACTGGCTACCAGGGACCTCTCCTGACCTGAGACAGAAGCCAGTGTGAGCTGTGTGACCTTACTGTGGGTTGCTCCACGCTGGCATATTAAAAACTAAGCCTTTTGCTGTCTGCTCGACACTTCTGCAGTTATATTAATAGATTAATGCCTGAGTAATTGCAAGCAATGGAAAGAGGCATAAATACAGCACCTACAAAATGAGTGTGATCACAGGAAAATTAGGATAAGTCGTGCAAATTGGAACTGTTTTTATATTTGTAGAGAATGCACAAGATCCTGTAGCAAACGGAGCATGACTTCTGGCAATGTCATGTTATTTCTCTATCAACTGAACATTAACTCCAAATTTGTCCATGGAATACAAACTTCTTCTGCATTTGAGACATTCATCATGTCAGAAGTAATACTGGCAGTAGTGAAGAGGCATCAGCTAACATATTGCAATAGCTGTGATCAAACAGTAATAATTCAGGCCATCCTTTTGTTGTAATTTAAGAGTGCTCAAATATATTATCTTGCAGAGCAAGCACTGAGAAGCAATCAGGAAATCATAAAAGAACTGGACAAAAAAAATGTTGTGAGTGTTCATTGTTTGGCTTCATTTCATATTGTTATTCACTACTAACATAAGAATTGGAACTAAATTGAAATAAAGCCATGGTGTCACTTACCAGAGCATGCAAAGTAAATCACAACATTGTAAATCACAGCAGTCTGGCTAACTGCAAGATTAAAAGATTTAACAACTATGGTCATCTTAATATTATTACTGTATCCCCCACCAAACAAAGCTGAACACGTATATTCAACATTCTTACTCTCCGATTTCTATAGGGTATTTGCATGAAAAAACTGAAGGCTTCTGATTTTCAGTTCGTTCTCCATGAGTTGCAGGTCCACGTTTGTGACATGCAGACTGTAGCTTTCATATTTTTCATATAACAAAGTTATTTATAGAATCATATAGAGTTGGAAGGGACCTCTGACAGCCATCTAGTCCAACTCCCCTGCAACGAACAGGGACATCACAGCTAGATCAGGTTGCCCAGGGCTAACGTTAGTTAACGTTGTATGCATGCTAATGGAGTCTGAAATCAAAAGAGGGAAGGCCAGATCCAGAGCCAAGAGCGACATCTGAATGCCACGAGAAGTTTCTACCACCTTCTATTCTGTGATTTACAGGCTTAGCCCTGAGCACCTCAAAAAGCAGCTCCAGTGGAGCTGAGACATGGAACTTCTCATCTGTCACTCCAAAGCCCAGCCCTTTTTTGTGCCTCTCTTTGGAGATTAACCTTTTGAGTCTCGGGTATGCAAGGCCAAATGCCACACTGTGAGAACGCGGCAGCGCTCTGAAGACGGAACTCCTGCATCAGCACCACTGAAATATTTTAATCACAGTAGCAGCTCGCGTTCTTGTTATCCTTGAATAACTGTGATCTTTCTTCATTTTTGTTTCCCTGCCTGTGGAAAAATGTAATACTGTATCACAACTGTATTAAACCGAAAGAAAGGCTATGAATGAATAAGCGCGTGTGGTCTGCATAGCTACCAGCTGTCATGGTTGCTTACAGGAACAGAATAGCAGAAGAAATCAAGGAAATTATGAAGAAGAATTATCATAACTCTTCAGAGAAGGGAAGGCTCCGGGAGACTTCATTCCAGTACTGGAAGAGAGCATATAAAAAGGAGGGGGAATGGCTCTTCACAAGGGTGGATAGTGATAGAACAAGGGGAATGGTTTTAAACTGAGACAGGGGAGATTCAGGTGAGATATTAGGAGGAAGTTTTTCACTCAGAGGGTGGTGACGCACTGGAACAGGTTGCCCAAGGAGGCTGTGGATGCCCCATCCCTGGAGGCATTCAAGGCCAGGCTGGATGTGGCTCTGGGCAGCCTGGTCTGCTGGTTGGTGACCCTGCACATAGCAGGGCCCTTTTTTAACCCAGGCCATTCTATGATTCTATGATTCATTTTCAGTGGGCCATAACAATCAAAAGATCCAGACTTTGTGAGGTGGCTTTTCATGTGAAATCCTCAAAAAAAACCCAAAACAATTGCAAGTAAAGGTCACAGCCCTAAGCCCCTGTGAAACTCCCACAGCAACTTGTGGTGCCCACAAGTGGTCAGGCTGTTCCTCTGGAAAAGGAAAGTTGTTTCTGAACAAATAAGGGCTGCATGAAGGAAATGAAAGCGTGCCCTTTGTGTTCAGAAGCAGCAGCAGAACTGCCCGAATTAACAAATGGAAAATTTGCTTTTTTTTTTTCAGTCAGCATTTTGTAGATGAAGCATGTGAGTGCAGGCTGGGGATAAAAGCCAAATCTTTAACTAGCACTGACCACCAGCAGGGGAATTCAAGGGAGTAGATAATAACACAGATTAGCAGAAAGGAAAACAGCCCTCATTTCCATGGCACTGCTCTGAAGTGCTTGGCTGCAACTCACTCCTTGCATTACCACAGAGGAGCTCTTCCCAGCTGGAAAGCAGAGCAGTTCTGCTTTCTCCAGGGGCTGACCGTAGCTCTGGGCACTGCCTGCATGCTGTGTCCTGCACAGTCTCACTGTGTGTCTGCAACACTCGCTTGTAACCAAAATCTACTGCTCAGATTCTCTCTCAGATGTTAAGCACAAAACCATTCATGAACAGTAAGGAAATGCACTGACAAGACAAACGAATCACTTACATACATTTGATGTTCAGCATGCTGCATCTGTCGCGTGGTTTCTGTATTCATGCTGTTCCTAGTGGAAAATCATTTGCTTTGTGCTGTTAGATCGTACGCTCCTGAGCCTTTCTTGTCTTTGCCTTCCCTTCCTTCTGTATACACTAATTATTTCAATAGGATTTCTTCTTGCTTCCCATCCCCACAGAGGCATAATTTCTTTGTTGCCCCCCAGGTGCGTGCTGTGCTGCTGCTCACTCCATTGAGCTTTTCAGAGCTGAAGGACAGCATAACCTTTTAGCAAAAACAAAACAAAGCAGAACATACGAGCCACTGCGTGCGTCATGGCCACAGAAGTCTTCTTTTACAGCAGAAAAATATGTGTGCTCAGTTTTGGGTGCATGTATACATCTTACCTACCTCCCAACTTTGCTTGCTTACACACATGAAAATGTATGGATTGAAGCATGCATGTGTGGCGTGCTTCCCAGTTGGGAAATATGCTGTCATTTAATGCCTGTTAACCACAGGTAAAGGAGTACAGGACGAGGCATTACAGAGCAACTCAGAAATAGCAAAGGCAGAGGTGGCTTGTGGCTGCCCAAAGAACTGTAAGAGCTGGGCATGATTTCCCAGCCTGGTGAAACAAGGCTACCTGACCTTGCAGTACCTTTGCAGTCCTTTGCTTACCCAGGGATATCTGACACGGCCTTGGCTGGGTGCTTGCTTCTTCAAATGTCAGAACGAGGTCAGAACTATGAGACAGCAAATTAGCCAACAAGAAGCCCTGGGGGCTGCTGCTAATATGATTAGCATAGCTGGGAGTTGGTGAAGCAGAGCGGGCACAAGGCCTTCCTCTCCTCTGCACGGCCCCACGGCTCACCAGGGGTTATCTCTGACCTCAGAGATGGCCACAGAAAGCTCCCCAGCACGCTCACATCCTTCTGCTCCTCATCTTTCTCCTCTAAGCAGCCTGCGTGCTATTCCTAAGTTAAGAAAGGTAATTCAAGGCCACAAGAGAACTTTCCAAACTCTTCATCCTGAAAAACCTACAGATCTATGCAGAGGGAGGCTGTTAGCCTCATGTGTGACCACTATGCCTACAGCAACTGCTCTTTGCTGCTCATTTGTTGTGATAACATTTCGCAGGAACGTTGCAGGGTGTAACTGGGTGCTTTCTGTGGGCTCCCTGCCCTGCTCTGCACAGAACAGCCATCCTGGCTCAGAACAAGCATTAGCCTGGTGCAGCCCCTTGCTTCAGACAGCATCCTGCTGCAGACACACGGAGGCAAAGGAAAAGGATACAGCAACTGTACAGGAACCTTTCAGCATTATATTTCCCAGCCTTCAGCAGCCCTAAGCTGAAGGGCTTCTTCCCAAGCCAGGAATGCTTAATAGCCCTTTCCGCATTTTTTCCATGACTCAAATTGCTTTTGCAATAGTCTCAACTTTTGGCATCCACAGCACCCCGGAGCAATCAGTTCCCATAATTTCAAAGATCCCGTTAGACACACCACCCCAGATGCTCCTTCTTAAAGCTAGCATATCCTGTTCTAGTTTATTACTTGACTCCTTGCCTCTCTTCTTAGTATGTTGCTACTTTTATCACAACTTTTTTGATAGACTTCCATGTGCCCAGTGGCCTGGTGGTAGAACCAAACAGCAGAGGACGTGCTGGTTCATCCTGTGTGCAAGTGCTGGCAACGAATACAGCAGTTTTTTGGATAGATATTGACACTATGAGGCCAGGTATCTGGGTAGAATGGAGCTGGCTGAGCTCCATCAGGATCTGAGCATCAGACGGAAACCCAAACTCACTTCTGTACGGGTTGTGATCCAGCCTGTACCTACAGCACTCACAAGGGAGTAGGAGGACCCACATCCCCACCCCCTTCCCGATCAATGTTTGTGCTCTAGAGGAGACTGGAAATCACCATCATCAGGACATTTCAAAAACAAGGTAGATAAACATCTCTCCAGAGATTTCAAAAACAAGGCAGACAAACATCTTCCCAGAGTGATGCATGTCTAACTAATCCCCCTGAAGCAAGAAGACTCAGGATTGGTCGTTTTTCAAGGCCCTTTCCTACCCTAATCTTGAGGTGCCTAAGATCATCAGCCATTCCAGAAGCAAACAGACCAATCTTTATTGCAGCACATTAGTGGAGGACAATTTGCAAAGAGCCTCCATTAACACTGCCCATGTCATAATGTCTCTGTACCTTTCTAAAACCATATAACCCAGCACAGTCCCAGATCTCAGAAGCTGGTTGATACCTCCATTACCCTTGGACATATCATAGAATGGCCTGGGTTGAAAAGGACCACAATGATCATCCAGTTTCAACCCCCCTGCTGTGTGCAGGGTCGCCAACCAGCAGACCAGGCTGCCCAGAGCCACATCCAGCCTGGCCTTGAATCACGTATCCTTTGTCATTCAGAGCTCTTTGATTTTCACAGAAGAGGGGAATAAAGAAGACACAAAATCCTTATCATGAAATTATAAAAAACAAACCTGTCTTGGGATCTGGCATGGAAAAGAATAGCAGCTTTCTTTTTGCAGCTGACAAGCATTTTAAATACTGGATTTCTGCTTCAGAAACTGCATTCCAAAATGCAGTCTTTTAGTTCTCTTGCTTGCTTTCCTCTACAGTATCTTAAAGTGATACTTTGCACAACTGGGAGACCAAAAATTTGATCTAACCTCTTGCTTATAATGACATCTTTATTCCTGTCACTCACCCGAAGCACCTGCAGCAAGGTTTCCTTTATCAGCCTAGCTGAGGGTGTTCCTCGTTTATTACCTGATAGCAAATTCAGTGCCAGAGTTTCAGGAATAACACCTTAACAAGTTGTGTGCTCTGACAATTGTTTTTCAATTGACAAATCCTCCTAGAGCTCACATCTCATCGCAACGGACTGAAAAGCATGCAACAACGAAGTAAAATAATGTAATAATTCCAAACTTCAAAGGAGGTGTTCAAAGCTGGGTTGGATGGATCTGATTCAGTGCCTGACTTAGTGGTTGGCAATCCTGCCCTTTGCAGGGGGGTTGGAACTAGATGATCTTCGAGGTCCCTTCCAAACCAAGCTATTCTATGATGCTTTGATATGATTTGATTTGATTTCATTAAATCACTACTGAAGGATTTAACAGGATAGAATTAGCCCCTCTGATGGATAACAACTTAGTAGACTGAAGCTCATCCCATGGGGATGCTGGTTATCTGGAGTGAATGCTATTTGTGTGCAGCATCCATCAGGCCAGGAGCTCAGACAGGCTGTATCAGTTACAGACCCAAGATCAAATTTTTCTTACACAGGTCCTGAGGCATTCCAGGTAATTCAGAAATGATGCCACTGTGGCCTCCTATCAGTGCGAGGAGTGCTGCCTGCCTGCCTGCCTGCCTGCCTGCCATCCACCAGCTCCTGCCCCGCCATCTAGTGGGATTTTTCCGTATATCGCTGAAGGAGCTGAAGAAATAGGAGGTCTTACGTGCGGGCAGTCTGTTTGAGTCTTCCCAACGGGGCTCACCAATCAAGGACACAGTTCAGCTCGATGTCTTTGGGGAGAAAGGTATTTGGCCTTAGACAAAAAGGTGGAAGTCATGACCTGGGGTGCAGGAAGAAAAGCTAAGGTGTGTAAGATGGAGCTGTGAGCTTAAATAGGATTAATCACACTCTCATTTTTTTTCTCATGCAATTGAACCAGCCAGGCATGCACTGATTCTGGTTTTGTGGATGAATTTGTAACTCCACTGCTTTGCTCTAAGAGCAACCAAAGAGATTTTGCTTGCTGCATGCAAGCACAAGGTAAACCACTCCTCCCCTCTTCAATTTGGTGTGGAAGGAGCCCTACCTGCCACACAGCTCTAATCTGAGCCAAAAGACTGTACAGACAGCGTATTTAAATAGGACTGAAGTACAGAATCGTACCAGGATTAAAGCTTTGGGCACTACAGCAGCTAAATGCTTCCCAATCTCCGCACATGATTTCCATGCAGGACAACGAGCGCGCTCCTCTCTGGCAGTGTCCCTTTTCCAAGCCCTCTTGTCCATTCTAAATAGGAATATGAGGGTGTTATTTGTATCCCAGTTGTGTAACCACTATGAGCAGGTATAAATGACAGCACACCATTTATCTAAGAATGGCTGGGCCATGCAGAACAAAGCTGGGAAGGATGCAGTCTGTCTCTCCGTTGCAGGGCAGGATCAGGTGTTATCTGTCATTGATGATGGATCTAATGTGCTTTCTGCTCTCACCTGAGCAGGCTTCTACCGTATTCTCAAAAGCCTGCAAGGGTAGAGAATCACATAGAGAATCTGCTCCTTGCTTCTCTATTGTCAGGACTGGGAACTGTTTCCAATACCTGTTTCAAAATGGCCTTGCATGAAAATAAACCATCACCTATTCTCCTAGCCAGAGGGTGGTGATGCACTGGAACAGGTTGCCCAAGGAGGCTGTGGATGCCCCATTCCTGGAGGCATTCAAGGCCAGGCTGGATGTGGCTCTGGGCAGCCTGGTCTGCTGGTTGGTGACCCTGCACATAGCAGGGGGTTGGAATTAGATGAGCACTGTGGTCCTTTTCAACCCAGGTCATTCTGTGATTCTATGATCGACTGCTCTTCTCTTAAAGACACTGACAGCTGTACTAACATCTTCTTTTTTAAGTGGAACAAAATAACAACCTGGAGGCTGTGCTTTTCAGACCTCTCATCATTCCCCTGCTCTTTGGAACTCTTGCCAACTAGTCCACGCCTTTTTTTAAAGTGCATTACCAAAGCTGGAGTCAGTACTCCAGAGAGGTATGAGCAGCACTGAACAGATAACATCACCACTCAAGCATTCCAGCATGGTTTTGGCTGCTCTTTAAACAGGTAAGATGAATGATTCTGCTTCTTCGGCTTAGGATTCACCTGTCCCCAGCTCTGTCCCACAGAACTGCTGCCCAATTCTCTGTCCTGTGTCTGCAGTCTGAGCATTTCTGCTCTGCACTCAGGAACATAACATCAGAGTAGCTATACGGAGGCATATCAAGATCCCTCTAAAGCAGCATCTGCTCAGTGTCCTCTGGCATTTGTCAGCTGTGGAAGAAGAACTGATAGCCAGGGCTGGTGTCATGCATGCAGCACTTCCCCCAGTACATCTTTACAGCACCTAGCAGTGTGGGGCACACAGCCTGTCTGAACCTGATGGTGCATCTTCACGTTGAAAAGCCCTCAATAGATTTGCGTTTTGTAAACTTGCCTGTCTGCTCATTGGATCTCTGGCCAACACTTACTATTCAGGCCCTTTGTCCAGCGTGCCAACATCATCCAAGCACCAAGACAAGAACAGAATCAGGCCCTTATACAACAGTTTCAGCCAAATGGATGCTTATAAGGTTGGTAAGGCTAAGATGTGGCTACAACTTTGTTCAGCTCCCTTGCTTTAAATTTCTGTTTTGGCAGTTCCAGTCCTCTTTCTACTGAAAAAGCACTAATCGCAGTGCAGGGCAGCATGAGCCCCTCATACATCCCCACTGGCAGGGCTCCAGGTAAGCCGAATGGCTGCATTGGATGCCACAGGTGAATAGGCTTTTGACCCTGCTATGGCCTCACTGGGGTAAGAGGTGACGCCTCTGGGGCTGACATGGGGGTCTGTGGAACCAAGAACACCCTATTGAGGCTGGTGCAAACCCTACAGACACAGGCATGATAAGTGCCCGGCTTGTCTTGTGCTGGTTAATCTTCAGTCTTTCAGTTTTTCACCCTACCAGGAGAGACATTTTTAGAGCCTTTACCATGCATACAGTGCATGATGTAAAATACTGTCACTACTCTCTGATTTTCACAGCCTCCCTAAAGGATAGAACACATTGCTTCTGTCCCTACTCCCCAGTCCAGTTTCACCTCCCTTCCTCCAGCTTCATGCCCCTTCTATTCCCACAGACTGTACCTTGCAGGTCACTTAACTGTAGGCAAGACCTCCATTTTCCTCCATACAGTTCAACGCAAGTCGTCATGGTGGGCTGAAAACATATTGTTTAACTTAGAATAGTGAAGTATCAGCTGATAACAGTTTAATTCAAGACACAATTAAATAGTTGAGTACAGTCAAATCCAGATGCTAATGCGTGATGGAAGTGAGTAGCACTGCAGTAGTTTATAACTAGCTAGATGTCTTCCATGAAAGAGGCTTTCTTGTGCAATTCTGTACACACCTACCTAGAAAATCCTCAAAAGTTTACCTATGAAAGCGTAGGGCTTTGTCAGCCCATGGGATTTAGATGTCTCCAAAGATGAGGTGCACTCTGAAGAAAATCTGCCACGTCATTTTAGATGCCAGACAGCACTACAAAGCCCGTGCTGCAGAGGGACCACATTTGAACTAACTGTTCTGGAATATATGAAGCCTGGCTCAGTACAAAAGCTGCCTGAAGAAAAAAACAGGTGAGGAACACCAAAGTTGTCTTCTAGCAATGCTGGTTTCTGAAAAGCAGAATTGTAATGTATTTTCTAATCTGTTTTCATCACAAAAGATCTGTTTATACATCATGATCTGTTTATCACAGGCAAATCACAGGAAATCACAGCATAGGAAATTAGTGCCAGTACCTGTGTGTTTCTTGCAAAGCTATCATGGATTTGGCTGGGAGGGGTTAATTCTCTTCACAAAGGCTCATGAGATGCTGTATTTCAGGTTTGTGATCAAAACAGCAGCGAAAACACAGAGATGTTTTAGTTACTGCTTACACAGAGTCAGGAACATTACAGCTTCTCACACTGCCCTGCCAGCGAGAGCCTGGGGGTGCGTGAGGAGCTGAGGGGGGACAGAACCAGGACTGCTGGGCAAAAGGGGTTTCCCATACCAGGCAGTGTGATGCTCAGAAATTAAAGCCGGGAAAAAGGAGGAGGAAGGAGGGGGAGGATGTTCAGAATGACGGTGTTTGTCTTCCCAAGAAGCTGTTACACGTGATGAGCGCTGCTTGCCTGGACATGGCTGAACATCAGACCTCATTGTGGCCTTCCAATATTTGAAAGGAGCACATGATCAGGAGGGCAACGGCTGTTTACGAGGATAGATTGGGATAGGACAAGGGGGAACGGTTTCAAATTGAGACAGGGGAGATTCAGGTGAGATTTTAGGGGGAAGTTTTTCACTCAGAGGGTGGTGATGCACTGGAACAGGTTGCCCAAGGAGGCTGTGGATGCCCCATCCCTGGAGGCATTCAAGGCCAGGCTGGATGTGGCTCTGGGCAGCCTGGTCTGCTGGTTGGTGACCCTGCACATAGCAGGGGGTTGAAACCAGATGATCATCATGCTCCTTTTCAGCCCAGGCCATTCTGTGGTTCTATGATACGATTCTATGATCTACTTGGCAATGGGAAGCAATGGATTCGCTCACTGTTTTGCTTTGTTTGCACATGTGGCTTTTGCATGAGGTAGTGACACACAGAAAGAAGGCAATGAGCAATTTACTCGCTGAGGGGGGTGAGCGATAGGGATCTGCATCCTGTGCCCTGCTAGCTCTGCCGAGCCTGGGATCGCTAGCAGCACCACGCACTGCAGGTCTCACAGCGTCCTTCGGAGGAATTTTGTCAATGTCACCTCAGAGCCAGGGTTCAAGGAAGATCTGCATTTACTTTGGGCGAGGGAAGCTGATGCAGAATAGGACTTGTAAGAGCTGGGTGAAAAGAGGCCAAGGGCGCTGCTATCCTTAACGTCCTCCTGCCTTCCCTCTCAGCCCGCGCTGCCGGGCTCGGATCTGTGTCTCTCGTACCCCGCAGCTGAGCGGTGCGGCGCGCTGAGGTGCTCAGGACTTTCCCTACCAACGGCCGCGCGGGGGCGCTGCGAAGAGAGGAGAGGCGGAGGAATGGAAGGAAGGCGCAGGCGCGCGCGGTGACGCGCGGGGCCCGCCCGCTATATGAGCTCCGCCCGGCGCTGACTCGGCCTTTTCCGCCTCGCTCCCGCCCGCTCTCGGGTTGCTGCGCAGAGAGCCGCGCCGTCGCTCCCGCCACCCCGCGCCACCGCCGCCGCCATGATCATCTACCGGGACTGCATCAGCCGTAAGAGTGGCGGCGGGGCGCGGGGGGTGGGGGGAGCAGAGGGGGCGCTATGAGCGGGAGGGGGCAGGCGGAGGGTTGAGGCCTGGGCCGGGCGCGGAGCCCAGCGGTGCTGCGCATGTGCGCCGCCGCTGCTGCGGGAGGGGGGATGGGAGTGGGGGGGAAGGGAATGCGGCGGAGCTGTGGGGGGGCCGGGCACGGCATGGCGGTGGCTGACGAGGCGTTGGGCGCCTGTGTGTGCGTGTCCCCGCAGAGGACGAGATGTTCTCGGACATCTACAAGATCCGCGAGGTGGCGAACGGTCTGTGCCTGGAAGTGGAGGGGAAGGTGAGTGAGAGCCGGCCGGCCCGAGGCTCGGGGACGCGGCGGGACCGGGAGGAGGGAGCGGGGAGAGGGCGGGGAGAGGGGCGCGGGGAGAGCCGTGTGTGGGGAGCGTGGCTCTGAGGTCGTGCCCTGCCGACAGGTCGTACGTAGGTGTGTAAGAGCAGCGGAACGCAGGTGTTGGCAGAGCCTTGAAGTTTTTTGATGTCTCTAAATCTAGATGGTCACCAGGACAGAGGGTCAAATTGATGACTCTCTAATTGGTGGCAATGCCTCTGCTGAAGGTCCTGAGGGAGAGGGGACAGAAGCCACGGTGATAACCGGTGTGGATATAGTGATAAACCACCACCTTCAGGAAACCAGCTTCACAAAAGAGTCGTACAAGAAGTACATCAAGGACTACATGAAAGCGTAAGTACTGGTGGGCCGCTCCCATATATGGGGCCTGAGGATATTAGCCTTTATTCCTGGTGGGTGCCGGCTCTGATGGAGGTGCCAAACTGGCTGTGAAATTCAGTGATGTCTGAATCCTTGGCAGAACTGGAGCTTTAAAGCATTGGTACTGGGATATCTATGCTTATCTTGGCTGAGGTGCTCAAGGTCAGGTTGGACGGGGCCCTAGGTGGCCTGATCTGCTGGTTGGCAGCCCTGCCCACAGCTGAGTTTGGAACTGGATGGGCTTTGTGGTCCCTTCTGACCCAATGTGTTCTATGATTCTGAGACCAGATTGTGTGCTTTGGAGGCTGTTTGCAGCCTTGCTGTTTTTTTTTTTGTTTGTTTGTTTTTTTGACTCCTCCAAACGTTTGTGTGAGAGGGGAGGTGGTAAAGGAAAGCATCCTGAACCTGACTGCCCAAATGTCTGATGCTGTGTGAAATGGAGCTGTTTGCTTCCAAGGGATGGATTCCTTTGCTCAAAGTGGGTTAGTGCTGAAGGTGAAAGTGGTTCTTGTGATATTGATGGATGGTGCTCTTGTTGCTCTGGGAATGGCTTGCTAATTTTTGTCTAGTGCAAACCTAGAAGTAAAATGGAATTGAGTGGCAGGCATCATTCTGTTAATTCACGAGCATCTGTGGAGGGGTGGGGAATGGGAAACACAATATGATCCAACTGTGGCTGCTGGTAGCTTTCTACTATGATGCTGCTGCACAGCGTGTAGAGTAGAACACGTTCTCAAAACTTGCTTTTACTTTCTTTCCAGAATCAAAGCCAGACTTGAGGAACACAAGCCGGAGAGAGTAAAGCCTTTTATGACAGGGGCTGCAGAACAAATCAAACACATCCTTGCCAACTTCAAAAACTACCAGGTTAGTTGTGATTATAGTGTTGTTTCAGTAATACAAGCTGAGATTGTTTCTGCTGAGCCAACTTGTTGAGTTTAGAGAACTCCCATTGTAAAGACATCTGACTGGGACCTTCCCTGTGGATATTAGGGGCCTTGGTAGAGAGAAGAAATACATGAAAGGCTTCAAGGTGTTCAGGGAGCTCATTGCAGCAGGAGGTGCTGTGATAGCTGCAGCTGTAGCTAAAAGGAGCTGGAGTTACAGATGTTAAAGGTGAATTGTTTTGGCCCCTGCTGTTTGCTATTCACAGTAGTGTGGTAGTGTTATGTACAACTTGCAGAAAGCAAAATTCCTGCAGCTGGTGAGGATGACGTTCAACTTGGAGGTGTTGCAGATTTCTTGTATAATACATGCTGCTTGCTGGTAGTAGCTCACTGAATGTCTCAGTAACGCATTTCTCTGAAGTTCTTTGTAGGAGAGAACATGAATCCAGATGGTATGGTGGCTCTCCTGGATTTCCGTGAGGATGGTGTGACCCCTTATATGATTTTCTTTAAGGATGGCTTAGAGATTGAGAAATGTGTAAGTACCAACCTGAGTGGGGTGAGTGTAATGAAAAACATCAGCAGCTCTTTCCTTGTGTTAATCTCTGTTAAAAGTTGAATGGTGACTGCCAGTTTAAAAACTGGGTTTGCACAAGTGCAGTGTGATTGTTGCTTTGTGTTATGTAAAGTGGCTGAGACTTCCGTCGTGCTATTGAGTCATGCTGGAAGGGGGACGTGGCTTCACTGCAGTGATTCATAGTGACGTAATGGGTAAGAAATGTAGGAAGAATTGCTTCAGTGAGGGGTGTGTGTAGATGGTAATGGTTTAGACTATGAAAGGCAGTGTCCTCTGACGTGGAATATATCTAGTTTAGATCCAACTGGTGTGGGCTAACTCTGGAGTGCTGTACTTTACTGTATTTCACTCTTTCACTTAATCTGCCCTTCTTTATTTACACAAGAACTATTTAAATACTGCCCTAAATATGGGAACACGGCAACACCTTGCTTCAGTACTTAACCTTTGTTTTGTCTGGAAGTTCCAGCTGTCTGAGCCCAAGCAGTTCCTATGATCTGCTTTAATTATTCTGAGTTTGAATGTGATAGTGATGAGACTATACTTAGATCCCAACGCTTGCATATTTTGGTTTATTCTGGGACCCATATGATTCATTGGGGACCAGCAGTGTGGAATCACCAGTTGCTTTCCTCTGCCATTCTGGACTTTAAGAGCCTGTTTATAGCCAGCTGAATGTATCAGTAAAGCCTCTTGCAGGCTTTCTGGTATTCAGGTCATGTAAAAATGTGCCAACTTCCAGCACAGCACAATACTCCAGCTGGTGAAAATTCACTGATGTCTGTCCTTCAGCCTGGAGCTGGAGTAAGCCGAAAGAACCTGTGGGCAGAAGCCTGTGCTTCTCTATGTGGGCAGACCTCTAGGAAATACAGTCCAGATAACCCGTCTGCTTGAAGATCATAGAATCCTTAGAGTTGGAAGGGACCTCTGAGGGCTATCTAGTCCAGCTGCCCTGCAATGAACAGGGAAGATGAGGTAGAAGAACAGTAGCAGGGCATTCTGAAAGCGGTGGGGAAAATGTTTCTTGGTACAGCTCTTGTAAGAGACCTACAACATGCATCATAAACTTGAGTGTTTGTTTAGGTCGTGCACTTGAGAGGAAATCTGAAACTCGGTGTGTCAAGCACAAAGGATGCAAGTGAGCATTCAGTCTGACTTGATCAACAGCTGATGCCAGTTGCTCTGTATAAAAATGCTCAGCATCCTCTGATAGACCATGAGCAAACTTTCCTGTTGCTCTCTGGTTTGCACTGAGATGCAAAAATAACTTCCTTGCGCTTTCTGCCTGCCTGCTTGTGGCAGTTCAGATTGAATTAGGGAATACAAAATATGTTACAGAAACCTATGCTGACCTTGGACTAACCCTTGCTACTCTTGTTACAGTAACAAATCAAACAGAATGGTTTTGGATCACCTGTCTTCATAGCTGGCTGCTGTTTCTTCTTCATCAGTACAACACCAGGAATCGGCAATGTCTAACAACTGGACTGATATCATCTTGAGCTTTATTCACTTTATTTTGACCCTGATTTGGAGTGGAGGCATTGTTTTAAAAAAGGAAAAAAACCATCTGTCATGTAGGTTGTCTAAAATAAAAACTCATTGAAATCCATCCTAGGTGGTGCCTCTTGGTCTAGTGTTTCTTAGGGTTGCTTGCAGAAGAGGTTGCAGCAAGATCATTGTCCAAGGACTTGGTTCTGTCTGTAGTGTAACCTGGTCCTGGCATGTGACAGACTTCATGCAGCTTCTCCCTGTTGAAGAGCAGGCTGAGGTGAATGAGGCAAAGCCCAAGAAATACTGTCACTGTGAACTGGACTTTCTTCTCTCTTTCATGATTGTACAGAGACTCCTATCTCTGGAAGAGACACCAAGATTAATAAAAAGCAGAATGGAATATATGCTACTCAAGCTGAGTGCTGGCTGAGCTGCTTTTTCAGAGAAGGGTGTTTGTCCTCAGCTGTAGTATGACTCCATGAGAAGGATAGGTGGCACAGGAGTGCCAGCACTGAGCACAGGTAGTGCTTGTGCAGTGGGAAGAGGGTAACACTGATGGGTAATCCAGTGTCTGCCTTAGCAGGAACAGCATCTGTTTGACAGACCTGGAGCAAAAAACCATTGCTTTTCTGGTTCTTGTTGAGATGCAACAGAAACAGATTCCTTGCGCTTTCCACCTGCCTGTCCTCGTGGCAGTCTGGATTGAATAAAGGAATACAAACAGCTAGGAAGAGGTCTGTAATACAGTAAGATTGTTCCTGCCCAGGGCTGTTGCCTCGGACTGTGGGTAGTAGCAGATAGGAAGTGAGGGTGCCTGGAAGGGAGGACACAAGCTATGTGGAGCTACTGCTACCAAACCTCATTTTCAGGAGTTTTTGGCACCTTGGCTGCCTTGTACCAGGTTGCTGCAGGAGTCAGATAGAAGGGTCAGCAGGTAGGAGGGGTGAGATAAACAGTGTCTGTGGAGGTGGGAGCATTGTGTGCTCTGAACTGTTATCTCAAAGGTGCCTGTTTTCAGCACACCCTGTTTCAGTTCTGTGGGAGCTTAACTTACATATGTTTTTCCAAGGCAGGGTCTCAGGCCAACTGTTTTTTTTCTAGTTAAAATGTCAGTGCAAGCAGAGCAATGTAAACTAATGCTCTTCTGCTTTCACTTCAAGGGGCTGACATGGGGACAGGAATAACCAAAATCTGAGGAAAACAATTGTGAGCTTTGTCATTTTTCCAGGGGATTTCTTTGACCAGGCCAGATGGGAAAGGTAAGATCACATCCCCATAGTATTTTGGTAAATGCTACGTTCCTTAAAGGCTGAGATGAGAAGGCACTTGAGAGACAAACTCCTCAGCACAGTGAGTTCAGGCATAGCAGTGCTCACTCCTGATCTGGCTGCAAGCTTCATCAACCCAGATGCTCTTCTGTATGGCAGAGCTTCTATCAGAAGTCTCCCTTCTGCTGCAATATCATGTCTTGGTTAGGGCTTGCTGTAGAAAGCATCAGTTGGGAGGCTGTTGGGGTGCTGGATGTTGCTCTTTCCAGCAGGCTGGAGAAGTAGTTTTGTGTTGGTTGCGCTGCTTTTGGGTTCAGAGAAGAGAGCTGGCAGTCCTGTGGTGTTGAGGCTGCTGGGTGCTAGGGAGGGTAAATGTTTTGTGGTGGGGCAGTGCTGTGGCCCTTAAATGTATGTGGGAGCAGATGTTGACTCCACATAACCCATTTCCTCCTTGTCACTCTCTCCTTCCTGCCATGCTATTTCAAGCAGCTGTTTTCTGCAGCTGAAAAACTCAAGTGATTTAGTAAGGCAAGGGTTTGCACGCACTTAGTGCTGTAGCTTTGGAGTTACTACACTGATGGTAATCCCCAGTCACAACAAAATACCAAAACATGGACCAAGCTGAAGGGCAGCATAAAGACATAAAACAGCTTGTTTTAAAACACACTTACTGGGCTTGTTCCTTGGGAAGGTGTTTTCTGCAGCTGAAACATCTCTCATGTGAGGAAGGCCTGCACAGCTTCTCTCCCCAATGCCAGAGCTTGGCTTATGCAGCTCAGGAGAAAACTTCACAGCCCCAGCTCCGGTTTCAGCCCTGCAGCTGGGCTGCCCCTACACCAGCCAAGAGCCAACTGGCAGCAGAGTGCTAATAGGTTATAAAAAGAAGGAAGAAAAAAACAAAACACCACCAGTACTCTCCTCCCTTAGTTTCATACTTCTGTGCTTAACCATGTGGTGGGTTGGAGTGGAGGAGGAAAGCAGTGCTGCTCACATCCGATGCTGCCCTTGGCTTTTCACCCTTTGCTTGTCCCTGCAGCTTTTTTTATTCTCTTGCTCTCTTAGGGCGTCTCTCTGTCCCATGCCTGGTGCAACCAAGTGCTTGGGAAACCCCAGCTCAAACCTGGCAGTTAAAGCCCAGATGCTGCAGCTGCTTCCTTCCCCTGAGCAATTCGCTGTTGCTGAGCTGAGTCGGGCTGGCATGGTGCAGTCCTTGCAGTGCTTTCAGCAGTAGCCACCTGGGGAGGATGCTTTTATTGAACAGCAGTACCATCTGCATCAAGACACCTCGGCTTGTGGCACTGCTGCTGATTGCCTCCCTCCGCTCCCACTGACCTCTTCAGCTCCAGCTCCGCATCCCTGGGATGTGTTTACGATTGCAAATTGGGATTTCATCCTCCACCAGCTGGCAAGGAAGTGCTTGCATTGCCACCAGCCTGCAGCAGGAGAGCAGCAGTTAAACACTGCCTTCGTTCAGCTCAAGGAGAAATGTCTCAGTTGGAGAGAAAGAAAACTTGCCAAGCCTGAAAGTACTTGGCATAAACAGCCCCACGCTGCCAGGGCGCAGGCTTGCCGGTTGGTGGCCCTGCTCTGGTGAGTTCATTTTCCCCTGGTCATGGGGCTGAAGGTGCTCTCATCCCCCAAATCAACCAGTGCCATAGGTTGCTCACAGAGATGAATGATCTAAAAGTTCCCAGTGATCACAAGCCACCACCAGAACAGCCTCCCCAGGGATTTGGTGAGTCCCCATCACTGCAGGTATTCAGGAATTAGCAGTTACCTCAGTGCTTTGCAGTGCTGAAAGCCTTCCTTTCCTCTTGGAGGAGCTCATATCTCCATGTAAATGCCACTCTAAAGACCGAGATAAAATTGTTTTAGGAGATAATTAAATAGATCAGGAGTGAAAGAAACAGTCATTCGTTTCAAGATTTGAAAGCCAAATTACACAATTTTGGGAAAATACTTTCGGGAAATTCTGGACACTTGTGAGCCAGAGGTGTCAATGACTGCAGGTGACACTGAGCATCATTTCAGCCAACTGTCCAGAGTTTCCCACCCAAACTGCAATGAAGACAAACATTTCGGGAGGTTTTGGCTAATGGGCAGAGGGAGGTCTTCCCATGCCAAGCAATCAAGCTCGCACTCCTGTGTCAAATATTTGATACTGAAAGCAAAGCTCTCATAAGCACAGGACCAGCTCGTGTTGCTCCCCAGCAACAAAGCAGGACCACTCAGTTTTGCTCAGGTGACTTTTCTGCTTGGTGCTTTTTGCTCCCTTGCTTTTTGCTGCATCTGCCTGGCTGGATGCTCAAAACCTGTGGGGGCCACCAAAATAGGGAGAGGGCAGCAGGACCAGCCTGCAGGAACAACCAGGCTTCCCTCTCCCCATGTCAGTCTCCAGTCCCTCACCTTTTCAGTCCTTTCCAGCTTGAGGACAGCAGTGTTCCTGCAGTATTCCATCATAGGTGCCTTGCATCTACCAACTAAGTATGCACACCAGCAAAGCTATTTTGGTGCAAAAACCATCGTTGGTGGCAAGTTCTTGTATTAAAGCTGTCAAACACCACGTTAGCTCCTGGGGAGAGACTGCTTGCTGAGTCAATTCCAGCATTAAAGCATGGGCTAAAGCTTTCCCAACACCTTCCCACTCCAAAGCTGCTTTGCACAGTGTGGCTGCTGGTGTCTCAGTATCACGATGCCTCACGTGTTTGTTATGCATGTGGCCCATGGGACCACACGGTGCCCAACACAGCATCCAGCACTGCAGGAGTTGGTTCCCAGCATCACCAGACCTGGACTCACTACAGCAGCAAGATTCCCTCCGCTCAAATCTGGCACCACAGATCACAGAGTACAAAACTGCTGATGACTCAAAGAGATGGCCAACAGGGAGGAGTAATGTTAAGAACGTAGATGCACTTTCAATTTCATTTAATGCCATTTAGCACATTAATATGTCTGCTGGTGCCTGTGGGACCTGCTCATTTCAACAACTAATATTGAAGAACATCTGCACTAGCACAGAGCTCAGCAGCAAGTGGAGGCAGCAGCACGTGGGAAGACCATCGGGGAAGCAGCGTTCATCGCTGCTGTGAGTTCATGGTTTAAATCAATCAAAATGTGGGGGCTGGGGAACCAGGCACAAACACCTACAAGCTGCCTCCTCTCCTTGTGCAGATGGCAATCCTGCTAGCAGCACCCACGTTAGGTCCCCCTGCAGAACAAGCAGAGCAGAACTGGGGATTTTGGCTGGTTCTTACGTGCTGGATCCAGAAAGGTTGCCCCAAATGTTGAATATCTGTTGCAGCTTCACCCAGAGAGGCCAGTCCTCCATTACCTTGAGCCACTGCAGAAGGGAGAGTTCTGGTAGCAGTGTCTGCCCTGCTGATCGGTTCAGATGCAGTCAATTGTTGAACACATGGCACGGGTCCTGGGCACCACACAAGAGCATATTCCAGCCCCTCAACTGGCACCTCTGTAGGCTCTCCAGTCACCATCATTTTGGGACTGCTCCTGGATTTACAATTTCTTTCCTGCTCTCGCCTTCCAAGATCAGATAGAAAGCAGGAAAAAAAAGTTTCTTAGCTGTAGTTTTGAAATGGTATTTCTTCGTTGTCTCACTCTTCTTCATCTTGAATGCTGCAAGGCTGGATGAGCTGAGTGGTCTTTTCCAACCTTAATGATTCTTTGATTCTAAGTCAAACGAAGCACGTTGGCTTTCCTAATCTTGTCACTCATTGGCTGAAAACTCCACTGCCAGTTTCTCTCTACCACTCTCCATGTTTTCACACAAATCCCCAAATACAACCTCATATACTCTCCTTCTACGCTAATCCTGCTAGATTAGATATCCTGCTAGATAGAGATCCTACTAGATAGAGATAATCCATTCCCTCTGAAATGGAGCAGTCATTTTCACTTACACTAATCAAATAGCATAACATAAGTTCCTTAGAAGCATTAACAGTTGTTCTGTTCAAACTAGACAATTGTATCAGTAAACAAGAGTTGCATGGCATTCTCTGGCATGGTTTTAGAAGACCACAGGAAGGTTTGTCACTATCTTAGCAGCTCAAATGGGGCACAAATGCAACGAAGAAGTCCAGCTTCCAGCGAGCCAAGTCTTCCCATCCTACATGCCTGCAAACATCAGTCTGCAGAGGACTTGAACAGCATGGGAAGGACAGCAGTACGTAAGGCTCTGGCTATTCCTGGGAAGGAAACAACTTATCATAGAAACAACTTATCATAGCCAGCAAAGAACTCTGGCTTCCTGGGCTCCTGTCAGCATCTTCAAATACCTCCTGCAGCAGTAAGCAAGCTGGGTCCTGCTCATAGAATCTGGGGAGACAGAAGTCACTGGCAGGATTTATAAGAGCACACACAGAGCTGTGGAATGTGACTGGTGTTTTAAAAAGCCTTGGTTGTCCACCTGCTGGGATTGGGCAGATTGTGCTGCAAGAGGCTGAGCACCAGCAGGAAGCACATCTGTAGAGAGGAGTTTACACAAACAATTGATAAGAACAGTCTGAGCAAAATTAAAATGCATGACATGCATAGAGGGTCACTTGTTACACAAACCTGAGGCATTTGATCCTCCTCCTAAGCTTTTATTGCTTGAAAGTGCACCAATAATGAAATATTTGCTTTTAAAATAGGTCATTGATTTTATTACTGTGTGCAAAAGCAATGGACCCATCTGAAGAACTGGAAGGAATGTGACAGTCATGCTATAAAATCTCACCTACTTCATTCACAGACACACTAAGAAGTTCTTTTCCACTGTTTTCTTTGCTCTGTTTTTTAACACACGAGCTCTGAGAATATAATTAAGTGGTCCTGTACCACCTTCCTCCCTGCTCCCTCCCAAAAAAGGATGCTGAACATGCAACCCTACAATCTACATTTCAAAAATGGGGGAACAGAGAAACAGACACCTTAAGAAATCTTCCCCAAGCACAAGGGAACCCTGTCAAAAAGCCACCAATAACAACATGCTGTTTAAAAAAACGGCATACATAAGACCTTCTAAATCATGACATGTCTTCAGTCAGTAAGATAGGTCACTGCTTGGTACAAATTAAAACAATGCTTTTATTGGTATGCTTGAACACAAAACATAGGTAACACTAAAAAAAAAAGCATAAGATATATCTATTTCCTGATGTACCTAGCAGACAGTTCTCTTTTTCCCTCAGTCGTCACCTAGAAGGGACTGTCATCTTTCCCACAGAACTGTGTATCTAATAGCCCTTGTTTTAAGGTTTTCTAGCTGTGCTGATCTGTTCCCATGAAGTCTCAAGGCTGTGATGAACTGTTTTGGCTGTTCTTCCTAAAGCCTGACTGCCAAAGGAGCACAGTGTCTGTGCACCAATCACTACACAAGCACTGCACGACTTTAGAGCCTCCCAGGTGAAGTCCTGAAGGATGACAGCAGAAGTGAGAGCATGAACCTGGTTCTACTTGGATGCAAAAAAACGGAAGTTACAGGTTTCTCTGGGACACGTTGCCCTTCCAAGTCATTGAGGCTTAGAAGAACCACAAAGCTATCAAGAAAAAGCAAGTCAGAACGTAAAAAGATTTCTAATAAAGATTAATCTAATCCAAGTTTATTCTATAAATATTTTTTTTTGTCAAAAGACAAACATTTATAGAAACTTAAAAGAAATATTCCTTTGAAAAACAAATGGAGCTAAGGAAAATTACAAAGTATTGGTTGTTTTCATTTAAATTTAACCTTGCAGAGTTACGCTGTGCTCAGTCCTGTCTGCAAACCCATGACAGCTCCCTCACTGCAATCACTCTCCTCCGTTGTTCTCTTTTGCTTCATGAGCAGTTTCCTTAATCACTTTTGTCTTCTACTTGGTAATGTCTATATTCTGGCTTCAGCTCCCATGTGTTTTTGTGGGTCCCCTTCACGTTGTAGATGCCTATTTCTCTTAGAATTTCTTTCAAGTATATCTGAAAGGAAACAAGACAGCAAATTACAAAGACAGGCAACTGCCACAGTTCATACCTGATGTTCAATCTTCCACCACATCGCGTTGACTTTGCTAACACAGAGAAGACAAGGGGCAATAGGTACAAGCTGCACAATGAGAGATTTCATCTTGATGTAAGGGACATTTTTACAATGGGAGCAGTCAGTTGCTGGGACAACCTCTCCAGGGCCATGGTTGAGTGCCCATCACTGGATGTTTTCCAGATTTGGTCGGAGGAGGTTCTCAGTGATCTCGTCCAGGCTCCCTTTTCCCACGAAGGGAAGGACCTGCTGATATTTCAAATTCTCTTCCATCCAGTGACCCTAAAAAACGGCACACTTGGAAAATCAAATGACTGAGACATACCCAACGTACCCAAAGTGTCAGACATGCAGTTGGTCTCAAAATCTGTGCACGGCTACATTTCCTGCTAAGTGACGAAGGCGTGGGGGTGCTGCTTTGCTTTCTGCTTCGGAAGCTTGCTGCCATGCCAGACGTTAATGGGGCAGATGGCAGATCTGCATGAGGAGCACTCCCGGAGGTGGCTGTCACACAGCTCCGTCACCACAGCCCTATGGACATGCTCCTGGCTCTTGCTCCCTGTGCAGTCACATCAATGCTACTGTCTCAACAAAGTAAGGCATTATAAAAGCCTATTTCAGGCCCTTGGCTTTTCTCAGCTCCATCTGACCTCTACATACACGTGTCTTTCCTTGCACGGCTCCCTGTGACCTTTGCTATGAAATTCATGCAGCTTGCCTTAATGTGGCCACTGTGCCTTTTGGTAAGTTGCAGTTACCACACAGACCTTCCTGCTGGAGTTTCACAAGCCAAGCTAAAAGCTCCTGGCTTACAGTAGGAGAATCAGCTTCCTTACATTAGGATTTTCAGTACCTTTAAACCCGCTGTCATATTCTGATCCGACCAAAGCCTCAAGCTGTTGGTTTTCAGCTGTTTTGCAAAGCTTTCAGCATTTTATTTCTGCCTTGTTTTTAGGGAAGTGTTGAGTAGGTGCCAGAGAATTTCCTAATATATTCAAATATTAAGACTAAGCAGGGAAATTAGGGGAGAAAAAAAAAAAAAAGTAAAGCTACGATAACCAGTAGCACAAACTTTTACATAAGACAGCTCACAAATATTGCCCTCCTTTCCTCCTTGTAATAAACATCAATAATTTGTTGCATTTTTTAAAGAGCCATCTCCCTGCTTGCTTGTTTAAATATTTATCAGTGCTGACTTTGGAGGATCACCATGGCAACTGCAGGCCACAGTTTAAGAATCTCCACATTAAAATCACAACTGCTTTAGTCCGGATACTTCAATCCTCACTGAGTGCATATACAGATCGGGAGCTATGGGAACCCTGGTATATTCTGTATCTCCAGTTACACTAAGTGAAAATATCAACATCTTCCAAGTCATTAATGGCAAATATTTGTTGGTGACAGTAAAGAAGAACTGCCTGATCTCTTCATAGAATCACAGAGTTGCTAAAGTTGGAAAAGACCACAAAGATCATCCAGCCCAACCATCAGCCCATCCCCACCATGCCCACTGACCACATCCCTCAGTGCCACATCCACACGGTTCTTAAGCACCTCCAGGGACCTTCCTTACACTCTGTTCATTTTTCCCAAATGAAAAACCTGGGAAATGAAAATTATTTGCAGTGACTAAAAAGAAAAGTTCTTTTTTTTTTTTTTTTCAAGAAAGCTGTTGTTATTCTCTCTCCAGTTACACATAAAAATTTACAGAGCCCAAAATAGCCTGATCCCACACTAACAATGATACTTCACTGAAGGCTCATGTAGCAAAAACGATCCTTTAAAAAGACACCCCAAAGCAATGAGATTGCTTAAAAGATCACTTTGTCCACATTAGAAAGATGCCCACACCGGACTGCAGGCACAAACTAGCTCCTCAGGGTCTGCTGTTTGCCTGAGGCAGCTGTGCTTCTGCTCACCGCAGGGATGACTTCCTTCAGTTTTGGGGCACGCACGATGCAAAGCCCAGCAGGTGGCAGCAGTAGATCGGTGTGAGGCTCCTAACACACCTTCCCAATGCAACTTGATGTAGAGATGCTGTCACTGTTTGACAGTTGGGCCCATACGACAAATCTGCTCAATAAAACAGCAGTGAAAGTGCAAGCACTTTTCATGGAATCACAGAATCATAGAACGGCCTGGGTTGAAAAGGACCACAATGCTCATCGAGTTTCAACCCCCTGCTATGTGCAGGGTCACCAACCAGCAGACCAGGCTGCCCAGAGCCACATCCAGCCTGGCCTTGAATGCCTCCAGGGATGGGGCATCCACAGCCTCCTTGGGCAACCTGTTCCAGTGAATATTTCTGTACACTGATGCTGCTACTGTGGAATGTTTTTTTTAAAAGGTGATCAGAGCAGGTGGAAAAGCTATTATGTGAGTGCATGTAGATGTGTACGCTTGCACATCCAGTGCCTTGTTTGCTATCATTGTGTATGCATGTGTATTAGCTTTTGGTAGTGTCACCAACATACTTCAATAGATGGCAGCGTGGGTGGGAGAAATACGCTCAGATTCAAGGTTAAATTCTACCATGTGGACAGATTCATGAGAATTAAATACAAAATGCACCCAGTCACATGAAGCACAGCAAGACACAGTTACTGTGCTGAGAGACCCAACCTGCAGCGTGGGAGCTAGGTCCCAAGGTGGGAATGGGGAGAAGCACAACACGGTGAGCGAATTGCTGCTCCTTTGTGGCACTGCCTTTGGGTGATGTTCTGCACGATGTGATTCACAGAATCAATCACAGAATCATAAAGGCTGGAAAAAGCCTTAAGGTCATTGAGACCAACTGTCAACCTATCGCCACCATGCCCACTAAGCCATATCACTGAGTGCCACAACTACTTGCTTCTTGAAAATCTATCTCCTATCTCACCTAACACTGCCTGCTTCATGCCTCCGTGCCATTCCACCCAGTTAACAGAAGGTTACTTTTAATTTCACAGAATACAGAATGGCAAGGGCTGGAAGGGACCTCATGGATCATAGATCTCCAACCCCCCTGCGACATGCAGGGCCACCAACCTCCCCATTTAGTACCAGACCAGGCTGCCCAGGGCCCCATCCAACCTGGCCTTGAACACCTCCAGGGACGGGGCATCCACAACCTCTCTGGGCAGCCTGTGCCAGCACCTCACCACTCTCTCTGTAAAGAACTTCCCCCTGACATCCAACCTCAATCTTCCCTCCCTCAGTTTAAAACCATTTCCCCTTGTCCTGCTGTTATCTACCCTTTCAAAGAGTTGATTCCCCTCCTGTTTATAGGCTCCATTTAGGTACTGAAAGGCTGCAATGAGGTCACCTCACAGCCTCCAATTTCAGCTCATTTTCAGATGCAGTTCCCCAGGCAGTGCCACTTCTGCCTCAAACTTTCTAGACTTCCAAGAATTTCAGTTAGACAGAAAACTAAAACGGAACAAATTAACCCAATGTGATGAGTGAGATAACAGTTCTGCCACAAATAAGGGCAGTACAAGCCTGCAGCGACTGAGGTTTGAAACTATCTGCCATCTCTGCTCCGAGTGGAGGAACTAAAAGCAGAACTGAGAGAAACATTTTTGAAAAGCTGAAGGAGGCATTCACTTCCAAGCTCTAAAAACCTTTCTGAAACTTCAACAAAAAATAAAATCAAACCAGAATTAGCATAACCATTACTTAAAGCTGAATGTAGGAAAAAACTGTAATCAACCTACACTATTTTGAAAAGCAACGTTTCTGATTAGATGACTGGTTCCACTCCTTCCTGGTTCCAAATGCTCCAACTATTTGACTGCTCACACAAAAAGCGTATTTCCTTCTCAGCCATTAAGCCCAAATGTGGAATTACAGCAATATTTCTAGGCAGCACTGCATATTTGCATGTGGGTAGGTGACAATGGATTTGCCTAATACTGCAAATTGTTACTTTTAATTAGGAAGAAAGCCAAATAAAACCAGGCTTCTCTAAAACAAGAGGAGTTTGCATCCAGAAATGACTTGCTTTGTGATTGCACAATCCCAAAATAAAGATGGCAGCAACTTCCTCTGAGAGATGCAATATATTCTGCAGCAAGGATTCCATTTACTATTTACATTTACTACTGCATAAGAAAAATACCCTCATTTATTTATTATTTTCCTGGCAGAGTCTTTGATTCCTTTAAGTGTATTTTACATATTATTAGTTAGAGTCCACTGGTTGGCAACCCTGCACGTAGCAGGGGGGTTGAAACTAGATGATCATTGTGGTTCTTTTCAACCCAGGCCGTTCTATGATTCTAGAGATGTAGGCGCCCAGGAATTCATTTCAACAAGAGCTGCAGCAACCACAACATTTTTCCCTCACTTCTGAAAATAACCTCAGCATTTAGAAATCAGAGAAGAAATTACATATCCAGAAAATCTTAGACGCTATGACAGAAAATGAAGCAGTGAACACTCAGCAGAGATTAATTAACAGCCAACCTCTGTGCAGCATGTGTGCGCCTATTCAACCTGTTGGCATTTATGATTTTTCTTAGGAGGTCTGGCTGCTCTGTGAACAATTGGGTCACAGTGAGCACTGGGAACAGATACTTCATTTTCAGTAAGAAATACAAGTTTCACATTGGAGGTTGAAGCCCTCAGCATTAGAGAAAACCCGCGCACAGAGTGAAAACTGGCTGAGCAGCAGGAGATGATGGGTAGTGTTCTGAAATGGAACTGAATGCCATCAGCAACTCCTAACAGAAGTTTTTAAAGGGAACACAGTTGGGAAATTATCACAGCTTTACTTTTGAATTTATCAGTATATTGGCTATTCAGTGAAAGAAGAAAGGCACCAGGAAGAGGGTTTGATTCAGTTAGAGCATCCAAGCGTGAGGATGCTGTAAGGGCACCAACACCTAAGGCAAAAGTCCTCCAGGGAATTAACAAGAAATCCCAATTCTTACAGTTTGAAACTGAGACTGCACAGTCCTCTTTGAGGAAATGGTCTAACAGCTGGCTGATCTCAGGAGCCCTCAGCTAATTAGGAATAGAGGGGCTGCCACCCAGACCCTGCATACACAGACGGTGCATTGTGCTACGGGCAGAACACATTCAAGAGCATAAATTTACAGCAGACACACATAGGGAGATTTACAAATTCATCATAAATGTAATAAAAGTATTCACCTGAGGTACTTTGCAAATACAGAATACAAAACTGCAAGAAACTTGTGTCAGAAGCACAGCTTTTGCAGGCTCCTTGGAGATGACGCAGAGCAACAGGTACACTCCAGAGGTAAACTGCATTGCAGGAAGATGATGACTTTTGTTCCCCCATGGCTTAAGTGGGAGTTGCAGAAGACTATTTCTAGCTGAAGTCATGTTAGATGGGATAAATCTGCTTCAGCTCACATTGAGAGTGATCAAGATAGTGACTGTCACACCTATCTCTTATTAAGAAAAAAAAATTTCTTGCCACTGCTTTCATGCCTTTCTCCTCCTCCTTCCTCCTTCTCCTTTTCCATCAGCTGCAAGCCTTCTATGCCACACAGATAAGGAGCTGAATCATTAGATAAATCAATGAAACAGCAGAAAGAGATAAATGATCCAAGTAGTTTCTTCCAGGTTACTACAACACTGTGAACCTACATGTATTTGAACTGGGAAACATCTCTGTGCAGTTTCTTGACTGAACGCACTGTGTACCTTATACTATACAAATCACTGGTACTGATCCACTTATCTTAACCATCAAATGAGCAAAACTGGTAAGCATTTCTATTCTCCCTCTATTCTTTTGCAGAGAAGTATTTTTTTCTACTTTTCTATTTTTTTCCAGCTATCACTGTTCCTTTTTCTGCTTTAGCTCTGTTAACTTTTGAAATTGTAGCTCCATTTGATCTTAAACACAATTAAGTTTCCCTAAGTCTTCTGAAAACTCAGCAGGGTTGTAGAGAGACATCAAAGTCAACAGTAAAAAACATCCAAAGTACAAAAGATACCCTCATATCCACCGTGGAAAACAGGCAACAACAGATGCTACAAGCGCTGTTCAATGGAAGCCACTGATGAATAAAAGAAGGACAACTTCAAACTAAAGATCAGGAGCATGGGCAGGTGTTTGGAGCATGACTGTGGGTGAGGCTAAGGTGATACAGATCATAGGAAATCAGATTTTGTTAGTCCTACCAAATAACCACACAGCTTCTGCAAACACTTCTAATTTTATTGTGCTAGAACTTTATCTCCTCTGTGTGCCCATCTGCAACAAAGCCAGGAGACAGGAGACAAAAGAATCAGCTATACAATTTCCTGACCTGCCATCCCATTTCCTCAAGAGCTACAGCAGCATTTGGTAAGCAAGCAAAAATTACCGATTCTGTCTGTTGCAGTATCTCCTCACTGTATCCTGGTCTATAAGGAAAGCTTGAAGAGTAGAAGAAGGGAAAGAACTGCGAAGTTTGTGTTGACAGAGAAAGGAGCTGGCAAACACTGAAGATTAGCACAACCACCACGTGAGTGTAGGTCTTCATGCTTTTCTTGTTTGTGTATCCAAAGAAGTCTTTAAGAAAAGCAAACAGACACTCGAACCCTCTCTACTTTAAGATTTCTTCTATTTGTAAAGGAAATTAAGAGCTTTTGCAGGTGCTGACATTATGCTCAAGTTCCTAGCATGAACTACTTAGAGAAATAACACTCACAGAAGACACGGAAGCATTACAGAATTTGGTTTCTAGTATTGAAGAGAACCTAAATAAACAAGAGATCAGGTAAGTTACTCAAACCACCTCTCTCAAAAGTTTACTCACTGCAATGCTTTGTATCCTATGCAGTTCAATAAGGGCGCACTTAAAAGCTGCTGATTTCCATTAGTTGCAAAAAAAACCACTAAGAGATTTGTTTCAAATGCATACAGTGTGCATTAAACTATTTTCTGGATATGGAAAGTAAACATAATGTTAACTACTGAAAATGCTTATATTAGAAGACTACTAGTACATACCACTGGCTGTTTGGTTATGTCCACCAGGTCTTTAATGTTGTAATACTGATGTTTCTCAAAGGCTGAAAAGAGCATGTCCAATACTTGTTGTTTATCAGCTCGAGCCCGTTTTCCATCTTCTTTCTTTTTCTTTTCATATTCAATCTGTTAATGAGATGCAAAACATTTTAAATACATTCATATGTAAAACCATGTGATTCTCAGCACTGAATATTAAGACACCAAAATCTCTATATAATAATAAAACACTCTTCAGTGCTTTTTATCTGAAAATTTTTCTTTTGAGCACTCAAATATTCCTCTATGAACATAAACTAAGCACTATGTCCTTGCACAGCGAGCTTTTCAGATATGTATCTCTGCTTTAAAAACAAACAAACAAACCAAAACACCAGAAGCAAAGCCTGCATGATGTGCCCAAACCTGAAGGGAGAATTAATATTAGTACAAGCATCCAAACTGAGCTAGTGCTTTTGTTCCACCTCTGTTGATATAATAACAATAAACAACCTCCAAATTGCCACGCTCATGAAAATCCACAGAGCAACACAGCTGCACCATGACCACAGACATCACCTGCTCAAGGCATGCTTAGCTGCTCTTTGGACATTGCCTCATCCGTTCCAGAAATGGCACTCGAGACAATTACTCCACAAATAGGAAAACAGAATTCTGAGTACCATGAACAAACTTACTGTTGTCTGAAACAAAAACTCTAAGCAAGTACAGGCCCTCATCATCACGTATCATCCTATTTTAGGATATATATTAAAAATGTTTAATTGTTACAATCTATGCAAGTTAGCCATATATTTTTGCAGAAACTTTTATCCAACCGCTAAAAATGCTTTTTGTGTTTCACCAACTTCATCATCAGAAGCAAGACTTGCACAAACCAGCATAGATCAAAGCAATAACAGACACTACTGAGCACCAATGGCAGAATTTGCCCGTACATTATACCCCATTCACCCTCAAAAACATCCTCAATAGCAGAAAACCATCAAACTCCCCAGAACAGTACTGCATTTCACATGATCAGTAGATGCTTTCAAGCAAAGTCTATGAAAAGCAGCATGACATAGCAGAACAGAACTTGTGCACTGGATAAAGACCTGGTTGCCTGTGGGATAATTTCATACAAGTGGCATCTCTCCTCTGATGTCTCAAACCTGATCCTGAAGGAAGTTTTTCAGAGAGGAAGCCTACAGATGAAAATTCACAGTTCTACTGGAGACTGAAAATCATCTTTTTGACGGGAGATATTAATTTCATTCCACATTTTTCCTGTACTTCATTGCCAGCTAAC
Organism: Lagopus leucura; assembly: GCF_019238085.1. Taxonomy (NCBI): domain Eukaryota; kingdom Metazoa; phylum Chordata; class Aves; order Galliformes; family Phasianidae; genus Lagopus; species Lagopus leucura. Next base: position 13,255,108 of record NW_024962262.1, read on the forward strand.
TCCCTTCTTCTTTCTGATTGAAAATAGGCTGTCTCTTGCTATCTGTCTCAAAGAGGATAAAGCCTGTTACTACTTTTGCTCTTGTTCACAGGTCTCTGGACAGAGACACCTTTCCCTTTCAAATTCTGAAACAGACTTCATTACTAAATGAATGTAGAGCAATTGCTTCCAATCTGTAACTTGAAGGTTGTTCCTTCAGCTAAAAACCTGGAGGGAAGCTTAGGCATTCAAATACTTGACTGTTTTTCCAAGTATATATTAGTGCTATAAAAGATACAGCCTATCTAATTCAATTAATTTGCATCCACTGATACATTTTGGTGCAATTATTTAAATCTTGAGTCTCTGTATTTCAAAAAAAAAACAAGAAAACAAAAAAGAACAAGTCCTTCAAAACAGCAATAGCTTTGTAATGGTAGTAAACTGTAACAACAAGTAGAACAGCTTTATGTACATCATCTTGGTTGCTGTTATCTGGAACAGGACTGCTACACAGCACAGAAACTAGACTACAACATAAATGTAGGACATTGCCCCTGCTACAAGTAACAGTTTGTCAAAATATCTGCTGCTTCTAAAAGTCCAGCAGACTAATCATTAGGGTTGCCTGTTGACCTTGGAAAGATTTCAATTGTAAGCTTTGGAAACTCCATTGTGGATTCAATTTCTTTTTTCTCTTGGCAAAGTCTCACAATACTGCAAAACTACCAAAACAAGATACAGCCAGGATCCATTAATATAGTAGAAAATAACTACATAGCTTATAGAATGACAGTGTTCTTCTGGCTGTAAGGCTGAAATCTTTTCCAGGGATGTACTCAGAGTTATCTGCCTTGCAGCTCCGCTAGCAAAACAGCTGGCCAATTCTCTGCTGGTATATTTATATGGAATTTGGAGGGGCAGGGAAAATCTCATTCGTCTAGAAGTCTGCAGTGAGTCCAATGAAGGGATACCAAAATGGGAAAGGGCCTGAATCACCTCTCCCATGAGGAGAGATGAGAGAGCTAGGACTGCTCAGCTGGAGAAGAGGAGGCTCAGGGGGATCTCATCAGTGTCCATAAATCCCTGCGGGAAGGTGTCAGAGGCTGCAGCCAGGCTCTGTCAGTGGTGACCAGCACCAGGACCAGAGGCCATGGGCACAAACTGGAGCACAGGAGGTTCCCTCTGAACACCAAGAGCCCTTCTGTGCTGTGCAGTAACAGAGCACTGGCACAGGCTGCACAGAGGCTGTGGGGTGTCCTCCCTGGGGATCTCCCAGAGCTGCCTGGACGTGGCCCTGGGCACCCTGCTCTGGGTGTCCCTCCTGGGGCATGGGATGGAGCAGAGGGACCCAGAGGGCCCTGCCAGCCTCAACTGTGCTAGAATTCTATGAGTCTACTATGGCCTACAGCACTTCTCCAAGTTCTGCTAGTGAGCATGAAGAGTAGAAAGTAGGAGGAGACTTGTCTTTGGTTGCATGAAACATAGGATAAAACACAACATAGGTGAGACTGCTGGCCCTTTCTGCTACCTGCAAGATAAACAGCACACTAAATTGCAGATTGATTGCCAAAATGTTCACACATCTTATCTTTGACATCTCTGACAGTGGTCAGCTTTTGATGTACATTTGGCTCATGTCAGCACTTCCTAAGATACATGATGACATATGAAATATTTTTCCTGCCAGAGTAATCATCTCTCCACAGGAAGCATCTATGAATTATGCAGCTACCACTGTCAAGTCCTAACTCAGTGCATAACCATAGGGACTTGCCACTATAAGTTGTGAATACTGAGGAAAATGAGATATGCATGCTTTAAGACATGCATTTGGGATTTATTGCAGTATGACAGTCATCCCTTTGGTCTTAAATACATTAATATGCGACATCCCAGACTACAGTCTAGTTCATACTTCATTCTAACATCAAAAAGTAGCTGTAATGATCAGAATTCCATTAAACTGTCTGGTTAAGAGACTGTATTTGCAACTACAAGAACAATTTTGGTTTCTATTTTCTAGTATTATTTGTATTAAAAATCTTTGCTTTGTAAGCTGGAGAAAGCTGATGGGAACAACCCACTGTCATAAGTAATGAAATTGGAAGTGCTTCTTAATGAGTAAGATCACCACAAAGTGTGGCAGTATCATCTTTACATGGAAAGACACCAAGATAGAGACAGTACCATGTTATACTAGCTTTTAAGAAGAAAACAAGTAAACAGCAACCCAAATATTACCAAAAACAAGCAAATGTAGTTATGTACATCAGATATTTTTTGTTCTTTGACTGAAAACTGTTTCAGATTTTTTTCCCTTTGGTAGTTCACAGTCAAGCACAGGAATCGTCCTGTAGGATTTATCATATGTTTCCTTCAACATAAAAGGAAAGAAGGAACTGCACTTTTACTGGGTCTTCTTCAAAGATCCAGCTTTCTTGAGCCTGACTTTTCAGCCTTCTCTGACTGGGGATTCACATCATTTTCTAGTTTTTCTGTGCAGCTGCTGGCATTGGCAAACAACACTGCACTGTGTTGTCCATAGAGCACTACTACATTTAAGACACTGGCGTATGCCAACAATACTAACATTTTCAATGCATGCAGAGTAATCTATTACAAGAGGAAGAGAAGAATTATCCAGCTTTAAATTTGTTGCCAGACAAGCTTCTGATACATCAGAGGTCAAGTCCAGAGAAATGGTACGAGAGATGAAGGCATTTTTATTTTCAATGCTTGACTGAGTTCTGGTTTCCTGTATAACACCTGAGGTCACTTTCCAGTGTAAAGACCTCTGTACTTGGTTTTGGGGATAGTAACTTCTCTCTGAGTTAAAAGTACAACAGCTGAAAGATGTGGTGTGAAAGATTACAGACTGCATGGCTCTGCTACAGAAGCAGCTATTATGTCTGCTCTTCCCAACCCTTCAGTGATTTTCTACCTCCCCAGAAACAAAAATAAAAGGAACACAAAGAATAAAAACACAAAGAATAAAAAGAATCAAGCTGCAACCTCCTCAAGTAGGAAGGTCAAGCTGAAGTGATGGAAGAAAACAATCCCATCTTTTTCTGGTTTCTGGCTTGTTTTTAAGGGCCAAGAACAAGAGCCAGGCATTGAGGTTGTTCATCCTGTACGTGGTAGGGCTGCAGGAATAATGAGTAAATAACATGGAGCGATAAGGAAAGATACGGTGACTTCCAAAACAATCTCTAAAAATAATGAAAAAAGTCACAGTACCATTTGTGCCTCTTCAAATGAAGTATAGTGAAAATGTGCTCAGCTACAACTCTCTCCATGTGGAGAAAAAAAAACAACATTAATTTTAAAATTGATGTTTCCTACACAAAAGAAAAAAGTAACAGGAAGGAAATTCTCAAAGCTGCCTTTACTGATGCAAGGTCTCTGACAGGGTCATTTCGTGACTAGGAATTAAATACTAACGTGAACAAAAGTCTTCCTATAGAACAACATGAAGTGGTATTTTAAACTGAGCGATCTGTTTTTGCTGTAGATTGTGCTGCTCAGCATTCCTCTTTCTCCATTATTTTTTGTGACTCAGCAACTCTTCCCCAGTAGGAATTTTTATTTTACAGCCTCCTGATTCTCCAAAGCAAACCGAGTGGAAGTGTTTGGTTTCCCTATAAAAATACAAAGTGAATATTCGAAAATATTCTAAAAGTCTTCATTCATTAATGTATAAAACCTACTCACATACAAAACTGGTGACCTAACTCCCCCTTTGCTGAAAACAAGTTATTTGCAAGAAGTGTCTCAGCTGCCTGTGTTTTAATTAGCAACACTCTAGCATTACCTCCAGCTTCAGCAACAGCCACCACTGTTGTTTAGAAACACTGAGCACATTGTGAAGCGTGTTTAAAAGAAAACCACATTGTTTCAGCTGCCATTTTCTTCTTTCGCCTTGTGAATACACTGTTTATAGCAAGTTACAATGCATTCTTTCATTTTTTCCCCTTCTATTTTCTTTGCTAACAAGATGTTTAAAGAAATAGACTTAAAACACTTTCTGAGAGCCATATGACAGAATATATGTATATTGGAAACTAATTAGATTTATTTAAAACTGTGTAGTTTTCAAATTTAAAGACCATTGAAATATGATTTGATTTCAAGGACGGATCATTTTAGAACATGCTGCCAAATGTAGAAGTTGTTAGTTTATCCCTGCAAGACTTCATACAGGAATCAATTTCTCTTTGTTTATCATCACAGTATGTTGCTCAACTTGCTGAAAAGCTGCCAAAATTGCCTTCTTGAAGGTATAATTAGTAGGAGAGCAAAGTATTACACCTCTTTGTTAGACAGACAATGTAAAAATGATAGATAAGGCATTATAAAGCAAAACTAAATTTAAAGTTTCATCTGAAGATGTTAGAAATATGTTTTAAAAGGTCTTATATCCTTTTTACTGTTATTACTCTTTTTTTATCTAACAAATCGCTTGATAATCAACAAAACAATTCCGGTGCGTTGTTCTATTGACTGAAAAACAGAGATTTTAGTCCTATGCAAAGCAATGGAAACCACACCATGCAATACAGAAGTGGAGCTCAACTGGTCAAATGCAAAGCTTCCCTTCTTAAATCTGTGTCTATTCATCTATGAGCTCACTACGTGGCTCCAGACAGCCACCACTGTCAACAAAATATTCCACAGACTGACTGAGGTGAAAAACAGGCCAGCATGTTCAAGTAGTGCTTTTGCATGCATGCATGAGTAATTGGAAGCCCTGCTGCTCACCCATTTACTCTTATTTTGCTGATGTCTTCTCACAAGTCTCTATTCTGTCCATGAGTTGCCAGTCATGCATGCATGACTGCCTCTTCCATGCATCACTTTCAATGGATGTGAGTGCATGCGACAGTACCAAGACCAATTACAAGATGAAACAATGGTCTTGGGAAGTAATAAAATACCCCAGAGGCAGAAGTCATTTTGTTTCCAGGAAGTTTTTGCAGTTGCCCTGAGGGCCAGTTCAAGGCTTACAAGCAGTTCTGCCTGTTTATGTAGGATGGAGATGAATGGAAATGTTGGGAATATATGAGCAAGGACTTAATCCTACCTTTTTAAGATTCTCCTCCACCTACTCCTGATGATTACTAAGTAAGAAGCATTGTTTTTAGCATCTGTTTTCAAGAATCTGACATAAATGTCATTTGTTATTCTAAATACTGCCTTGGAAAGGAAACAATTACACCTAGCTAGCTATCAACATTTATCCATACCTACATGCAAAGTAAATCCACAGTATCTATTGCTAAGCTGGGAAAAAAGACTCAGAAAGCTTTTCTATCTCTTGGAATACGAATACCAACCTCCAAAGTAAGAGAAAAGGTGAACAGGGAGTTCTCAAAGAAAACTCTTCTCACTTTGTGTTTAAAAAATGACTCCGTACTTCAGAACAGCAAAAGGATAAAATCAATTATTTTGTTCTTGCAAGGTCATAAATGCTCTATTTTACACTAACTATATTTAAAATAATTATGTCTGTTGCATGTATAATGACTGACATATTATCCAGTTTTTGCTGAAAGAAGTGATCTGAAAGTGATGGAGGGATGACCCAGCAGGGCCTAGAGAACTTTTCTGCTGTAGTGCGAACAATAATTAAGTCACAGAAAGATTCCAGCAGCTGCAAGAACATTAATATTGCAACCGTGTAGACATAAGCACCACTTGTAGATACAGAGAAAATGAAGGTCCCTTCCTCAGAGAAGAAAAGCTAAGCTGTAATCATGGCATATATTCTAATGGAATAGCAAATTCTTCTAGGGAAAAGGTAGATGTATTTAATTTGCACAAAAAGCAATCACTTACTAAAGACAGAACTGGTAGTCAAACAAGCTGTCACTATTTCCCCTCTACGGGTAATTTTTCTCCCTCTTCCTTCCATCTGTATGTTCATTTAGGAGCAGTCATATCTACGTCCCACAGTATTCTATCACTCCTCCCTTCAGGAAGCTTTATCCTTTCTTATTTCAGTAGGTGTTCATTCATTCCTCATAAACTCCCAAGAAGATGACTGAGTTACAATTAGTACACAAGAAAACCACAACTTTTTTAAGAGGCCTTGTGAAATCCTGGTTATATTGCTCAAACCTTACACAAGACTATACTCATATGAAATTGCAATTACATAGCAGGATATAACAGTGTGACTATTTTGATTAAATGTCATTCCCCTAACTGAAATAGCTATACTGCTACGATCATCTATCTATAGATCAGACTTTCAACAGTAACTACTACAGAACAGTCCCATGAGGAAGAGAAATGATTATTTTGGGTTCTGTAGAAATAGACATTTCAGAATAATGCTTAAATATCAGCCAGCATATTGTCATTTGTTTTATGTAAATAAAATCTTAATAAAAAGTGTAAAAGTTTAAGTGACTAACACACTGACTCACTTTTAGCATGACTTAACATTCCTCACATTCAACAGTAACAGTGATTATATATGCATACATACAAATTACTCAAAGAGGATCTTTAAGGAAAAGGACATTATAGTTTGTATGTACATCAACTGATCTGGAACAGCAGCGTGGGTGTAATATTGACAAAGCTAATGATGCAAATAACACGTACTATGAAGGTATGAAACTGTGAAAAATTACCAGCTGTTATTCTTCCCTACTCAGTTCCAGCAAAGGACTAGAAAATAAAGATTCATTTCATGTCTTTTTTACCCACCTCCATGTGGTATTTTATTTGTCTCAAAGGAGCGTTTTATTGCACTAAGGCAGAATTGCTTTTTATCCCCAAACTTTATATTTCAAAAAAAGACTAGAGGAAGAACACAATCAAGACATTAGAGAAGGTTTGGGTAAAGGCAGTTTGCCTTCTAGCAGGTAACATGAGAAGGTAAGAATGGGCAGACCTTAACCCCAAAGGTGATGTGGCTCTTGAGGCAGAAGGAAGATTCCCAGAAGAAAAACCTTGGGAGAAACAACATAACGTGGAAGATCTCCAAACACTGTGTCCTACTGTGAGCAACAGGGCTACAGAAAGACTGGAGTGATGACAGCAGCACTGCAATTGTGGAGCCTGGAGCCTGCTTAGGAGAAAAAGTGAAAGTATTCAAAGCTACTTACATTATATTGATGATTAGCCACAGGTTTATAATTGGTGGTTACTGCTTTGTCCAGTTGCTGTGATAACCTTACAGGTTTAGAAGATTCCTCTATCTGAAATCTTTAAAAGAAAAGAAAAATAGAATTAATAAAAACTTTGCACAAGCACACAAGCAAAATGAATTATAAAAATCTGCAAGTATGAACCATCTCTTATCAGAGGTGAGCTGCAAACAAATAATTCACTCTTTTGAACCTTTTCCTGCTCTTTTTGCTTGAGGAAAGCAAGGACATTAGATGTTACTGAAGATACTGAAGTACTGAAAACCAAGCAACTGTGAAGGGATGATACTAAAAGTTCTGTCTGAACAGAGACTTCAAAAGTCTGACACGTGTAATAAAAGCCCTTGCTTTTAAAAATGATCAAAATCAATGGAAATGAATGTCAAATTTCCCAGCTTACTTAACTGAGGGCTGGAAAAGCTTTTAATTTATTTCTATCAATACTCAGACAACAGTGAAAATGACCTTCTCTTAGATATTTTAATGTAAAAATGAAGATTTCTTTTGCCACAATAGAGCATCAAAGCACAAATAACCATTTGAAGTGTACTTTTAAAGACACGAAGACAAAGAAATCCACACAGGTTCAAACCAATGCACAATCATGTCTCAAAGAAACTGCTGACAAATGGTGACCTTGAGTATAGTTTGGGAAAGATTAGAAAAGTGCAGAGGTTTAACATACTTTGTTAAGTTCATCTCTAGGTACAGTAAATAGGAAATAAAATCAATCTTCCTTCATATATAGCTGGTACTGCTGAACTGTGTAGTTTTGTCCCATATGTATGTAGATATGTATCTGCCTGTTTCCTTTTGAATTTTTGCAAACATGTCATTTGTTCTATAGTTTTATTATCCTTAAGTACAATACAGTGCCTTGTATTCTAGATTTCTAAATCAGAAGGTACATTGATGCCTTCTGTCCAAATGAAGCGTGTCTTCTTCTTAGCTTGAAAGTAAATCAATCCGAAGTTAAATGAGTGGTTAACATTTTTTACCACCATTCTAGCTCATAAAGGTACAAGTTTTTATCACAGGAGCTTGTCTTCTGGCCAATCTAATTAAACAATTTTAAAGATTTTAGTGATCTCATTACCAAAGGTCTCCTAAACATTTAACTTCCACAAAGAGGAACAGACACTACAGGAAAGCTAAACGCCTATATTTTCTACAAATCTTCTCCTCATTTTTATTTTTTAATATAATCTTGGCTATGTAGTGTGGCTTTATTCTTTGTTCTTACTTCAGGAAAACAGCCAAAGAATATCAGCCCTTCTGTAATTACATAACAGAATACTGCAAATATGGCTTGAACACATTTTCTCGGAAGAAAATGCTTTATAATGGTAGCATCAACCCCCCTCTAAATTCTTCATAAATTAGATATTTAAGCATGAAAATAATTGATAACTCTTTAGCCTAGAACCTGTGATGAACTTCATACAGCTGAATGCTAAAGGGCTCCTGCAGTTCTGGCATTTTAAAATTACAGCACAGGAAATTTCATCACAAATTTCAGTGCAGCTTCCATAAATTAATCTTTGCTCTCCTTCTCTTTGCACAGGAGAATTCCAGCAATTTCTTTCTTGACATTTTCCACTCCAAACTATTTGCTAGGCATAGTATTCATTTCTGTGTTTTTATTTTAACTTGCCAACTGCTGATTTTTAGAAGAATAGAAAACCGTATGTGTACAACTACTGCATTTCTCAGAGACTTCCAAAGACTGATGGCAGTGGAGTTACACATAACATGTGCAGCTCCCCAGAACGCAATACACAAAGCAAACAAAAACATTCTGCATGCTTAGGAAACAGGCTGAAATCCTACAATGTAAAAATGGAAATCTGAGTTTGTGAAATGACAGAAAAGTTCTGAAAGATCTACAAGGGTCCGGGGAGACCTCATCATGGCCTTCCAGTACTTGAAGGGAGCGTATAAACAAGAGGGGGAATGGTTGTTTATGAGGGTGGGCATTGATAGAATAAGGGGGAATGGTTTTAAACTGAGACAGGGGAGGTTCAGGTGAGATATTAGGAGAAAGTTTTTCACTCAGAGGGTGCTGACGCACTGGAACAGGTTGCCCAAGGAGGCTGTGGATGCCCCATCCCTGGAGGCGTTCAAGGCCAGGCTGGATGTGGCTCTGGGCAGCCTGGTCTGCTGGTTGGTGACCCTGCACATAGCAGGGGGTTGAAACTGGATGATCACTGTTGTCCTTTTCAACCCAGGCCATTCTATGATTCTACATGTACCAACTAACAAATGTTTCAGCTACAAACGTTTGTGTCTCAGATGGAAATTTCAGACATATCAGTGTTGTACTTCAAAATCTCTTCTACTTGGGCCAGTGGTTTGCAAATTATAACCTATAGATCTCATCTATAGAACACTGCCTAACGGTACAGTGCTGACTTTTCTTCCTGTTCCTAGCTGATCAAGTGCTGTAGTGAGAAGTACAAATACATGACACCCCCAGCACTGCTTTTTAACGCAAGCAAACACAGCAGTTGCAACACATCCGTATGGAAATTTAAATGGGAAGCACAGTGACTCATGAGGCAAACCTTTTTATTAATATGTATTTATTCAATGCATGCATCCTGCACTTCTCCCTAATGGCTGCCCTTCTCACTCCTTTTCTGAAGTGTTCAGAATCTCCTGCAGAATGACAGTCTATGATTGCCCTTCTTCTGCCAGATTTCCAGGCTCTACACGGTCCCAAATTACCAAACTGTTCATGTACTGAAGCACTGAAATTTGCTTAGTGCATAGCAAGGTTAAAACAAATACCCTGCAATCACTTTATCAAGGTAATTTGTTCATAAAGACACTATTTACAGTGAAAGCATAATGGGGCCATGATGGTGGAGGAGGGCGGAAGAGGTTCAAAATCCTGCCATCATTTTCCCATATTCATAAAGTAGTATGTCTGGGTAAATACATTCGACTTCTCTAATTTGTCTAGCTGTTGATTGAAAAAAAATTAATGAAACATATATTTATGTATTCTAATAATTACACACTACAAATTTGTAACAAAGGCTGTGAATTAGACATTATATTCATCTTTTAGACTGAAGTTTTCATGTTAGAGATACCACTTTAAAGTGCTCATTTCCTAAAAAGAAATTAAAAAGCAGTATTAAATGAAAAATATTACAACACATTTTAGACTGGCTGTTCTCAGAGTGGATCTGCTGAATTTTAATTGAAACTGTCAGTAAGAATAATTAAAAAAAAAAAAAATCAATAGGCATTCTGAGTCACTGGTGACCTTGATTTAAGAGAGCAGTCAGTGGCTTTTTACCTAGTACTCTTTATTACAATTTGCATGTGCGTGACAGTTAAAAGCCTTATCCAAAGATTTCAACTTTCCACATGGCTTCTGTTGAAATAGCAAACACTCATGCTGATACCTGGAGTAAAAAAAAATAAAGAGAATGCAGATTTTTTTTTTTTTTTCCAAAACTGCCAGTAAATTAATGACAGATCAGCCACCAGCTTGCACACTGTAGTTTTCTCTTCTACCCCCAAGGATCAAATATAGCTCTTCTGCCCTGAAATACAGCATGTAACCAGCATGGCATCAAATTCACCACGGTTATTTCCCAGTAAAATACATTTTATGCTGCAACTCTGATTTGTCATTGTGACTAGAGTTGAATAAGGGAGAAAATATTCAAGCAGGTTGGAAATAACTGTATAGGACTTGTCAACATGCAGCAGACTCATAAGGGGAGACAGATGAAGGCAATATGTATATTTGAATGAGATGCTCACTGGCTTTTAAATTCATGGATCTCTCAGCAACAAGAAAATAAAACAAAGGTAAACCTTAAAATAAACCTTTAGAATAGATTTCCTCTGATTAATCTTCCGCCACAAAACAAATGTTTCAGAGATTAGAAGCAGGTATTAATCAGAAGTGTTGATTGAGCTTCAGCTCTTGACATTTCTAAAGAAATTATTGTAAGGCTGAGACAGAACAGTTTCAAAAAGTTTTCATGCTTGATTTTATTTACACAGGGTTCTAGCAAGGCAGGAGCCAATACCACTGCTGTCCAAAAAGAGAGGTTGCTCAAGGTTGATCTGCATCTCCCTCTGCAACCTCATCTGACAGATGAACTTCAGAAATGCATGACCACTGCTCAAAGCTTTGGACAGGTGAGAAACACAGCTCTGGCTCTGCACAACTGTGCACCTTTTTTATTTTTTTTAATACATGAAAATGGCAACGAAGTTTTCTTCTTTGCCTTTTGATAGAATCATAGAAACCATAGAGTTGGAAGGAACCTCTAAAGCCCATCTAGTCCAGCTCCCCTGCAATGAACAGGGACATGCACAGCTACATCACGTTACCAGGGCCTGATCCAGTCTTGTCTTGAATGTCCCCAGGAATGGGGCATCAACCACAACTGCGGGCAACCTGTTCTAGTGCCTCACCACCCCCACTGTAAAAGACTTTTTCCTTATATCTAACCTAAATCTACTCTATTTAAGCTTGAAACCACTTCCCCTTGCTCTATCACAACAGACCCTGATAAAGAGCCTGTACCTTTCTTTCCTGTAGCTTCCTTTCAAGCACTTGAAAGGTCCCTCTCAAGTCTCCCTGGACACTTCCCCTGTCCATGCTGAACAGCCCCAGCTCTTTCAGCCCGTCCTTGTAGGAGAGGTGTTTCATCCCTTGGATCATTTTTGTGTCCCTCTCAGGATATGCTCTATGAAGTCTGTGCCGAGGACTCCACATCTGGACGCAGTACTCCAGGTGAGGCCTCACAGCACAGAGCAGAGGGGCAGGATCACCTCCCTTGCCCTACTGGCCACACTGCTTTGGATGCAGCCCAGGCTTTCTGGTTTGTGAGGGCACCTTGCTGGCTCATGTCCACCAGTACCCTCAGGTCTTTTTCAGCAGGGCTGGGCTCTATCCCTTCCTTCCCCAGCTTGCATTGGTTATAGTTTTTTTGTTTTTTGCTAAGTACAGGGATGTCCTAGAAAATCATATCCAAATCAAGCTAAGAAATTAAATAATATATGTAACAAAATGGGTTCCCGCCTACTTGTCTGCATTTATTTGAACCATACTTTGTTTAGGTTTAGGCAGTGCCTTTTCTGACTTCTTTCAAGTAGAAGCATTAATTACACAACAACTGAGTTGATGAAAGGCAAGAGACGGGTATTCCTAAGAGATGCTGAAACATCTCATCGAATCATAGAACATCACAAATTGGAAGGGATCACGAGTCCAACTCCCAACTACAAACAACAGCACCCAAAAATCAGACCCTGTGTCTGAGAGTGTTGTGTAGATGCTCCTTGAACTCCAGCAGCTCGTGCTGTGCCCACAGCCCTGGGCAGGCTGTTCCATGCCCACCGCCCTCTGGTGCAGACCCTGTCCCCAGCCCCCAGCTGCCCTCCCCTGTCACAGCTCCATGCCATTCCCTCAGGCCCTGCTGCTGTCACACACAGCAGAGATCAGCGCTGCCCTCCGCTCCCTGTGAGGAGCTGCAGCTGCCATTGAGCCGCCCCTCAGCTCCTCTGCTCTGGGCTCAGCACACCAAGAAATCTCAACCGTTCCTTGTAAGTCTTGCCCTCCAGACCCTTCACCATTTTCTTAAGGTTTTATAGTTCCATGAAGATTCCATGAAGATCACAGGAACTCATCACCCTGTGGGTCACATCCCACTGTAACAATCCCATGGCGCTGCCCAACCACAGCAGAACGACTTCATTTGTAAAAACACACATTAACTAATCAGAGAGATGACAGCCTGTCAACGACCCAAAGCTACCTGTCATATAGTCTGAAACATAAGAATTAGCAACATGCCACTGACATGTAGAACCATTGACTGTTCTCTTTCAGACATTGAATGTTACCCTAGCGCACACCAAGTCCATATACAGTAAGCCCAACCCTGCTCGTAAGGACAAGGACAAATTCTGAATAGAAATGGCATTACAAAGTACATTTCTCAGCCTTCATGAAGAAAATACTTCAGATTATTAGTATAGTATATGATTTGTAATTGCTTTTAAGTCCTGAAATCTTGGCAATTCAAGAAAAGTACCTCAATTATTTTACGTTTCGGAAACCTATTAGGCTTTTCTGAAGTTGATATCTTCAACTATGTATGCTGAAGGTTGAGCAATGAATCATTTGAAAGTATTTTCAGGCCTAATACCGAGACAAGCATCACAGCCATAAATGAAGACTCTCAGTTCCTCAGTACAGAATACGAGACGATATGAACAATTCAGCAATAAGTAACAATTTCTTATTACAGAATCACCACGGAAAAGACCTTCAAGATCATCCAGTCCAACCACCAACATCATTATGTGATTTTTTGTTTGACAAGATGGGAATAACTGATGAATAAACTCTCATTTTTCTCTCTGAGTTTAGTATCACAAAGTATTTAAATCCTTTTGGGCCAAGGTTGTGACAGTAAGTGACGCAAAGACAAAGTAAGACAGACTTCAGCATTTTAGGAGTGATACAATTGAATATCTTTCCTTTAGCATTAGATGCTTAACATTAGCCACTTTAAATGATGCTCTAATGGAATCAGTGTGAAGAAAATTACACGGTCTGCTTGACGTCATGGATATTTTTGTTCAAGCTCACACGTGTCTAACAGACTCTTCTGGAGGATGCTGACGACGTTTGGCCCTGGTGGTTGCTGGTCCATACTGTGGACATGGTGTAAATGTGCCATCCTTTTTAGCCCAGAGGAATGTCTTATGCAATGTGACTGTTAACAAAGGTTATAAGGGGCACCAGCTGTTTTGTTTTTTTTTTCCTTCTTCTTCTCTTTACTTACTCTGGGATAAGAAGGACACTTTCCAGATGCCTTCTCCTTCCACATGCCCTCACATGGATCACTCAGCTCTGTGGAACACTCTGCATACCCCCTGCCCACCCTGGAGGCTTGGTTCAAGCCAGCACAGGTAAAAAGCTCCTTCCACAGCTGTCAGGCACACCATGCCTCAGCAGGGCTGCCTGTTGCAGCCCGTCGTACTTACTGCAAAGAAATGAACACTTGCTTATTACAACTCACCTCTGCTGAAAGCACAGAGAAGTCTGCAGATCTGCAATTTCTGTAAATGTCAATGTTTCACAGTCCTCTCCATACTTCAATCATCATAGTCAATCATTCAGTGTCCATAAGGGAAACAAAACCTTCCTTATTGGTTCTTACATGTCTACAAATCTGTTTGCAGCTCATCTCAGTTTTTAAAGAAATAAAACTGCAGACCGCAGAGCATTTCTGTATTTGGAAAGTTACATGCGTGGCTTTTTCCAGCAACAAACAGGTCTAAAACTAGGCAGAAAGAAAATGTGAGAGCACTTTTTGTACAGTCCAATGCATGCAGGCAACCTTCACCACCGACTTGAGATGTGGAAGAAAACTGGCAGGGTGACAAGGAACACAGGGAAGAAGAGATCAGGTAACATGCCAGGAGAAATCAGAGTGAAGGTGAGATCTGGGACATTAGCTATTTCTGAATTCCCTCAGAAAGAATTATATACAATTTTAACTACATACATAACTGTGTACATATATTTCATTGTTGCTACTAAAAACGATCCTTTAGGAGACAACTATACAGTACAACTTCTTCCTCTTCTGTGCTACACAACGTAAAAGGTAATTTGGAAAAGAAAATAAATGGCTGCATCATTTTGGGAAAGGGTCAGACTTCCTGAAAATGCACAAATGATCTTAAATATATGCAAAAAAAAAAAAAAGTATTACAAATCAAGATGAGCACAGGGAATAATTTTATCCTCCCTATTGTTGGTTGAAGGCTTTTTCTTGCTGCAGAGCCAGATGTTGGCAATTCCTGCCTCTTCCTAAAACCATTTATCCTAAGCCATCAACAAAGCCAACAAACCCAATCCATCAAATGAGCAGTAAAGTATACGAAGCACTGCTGACTACATTCAGACTGGGTGAAAGGATTAAAAGCGCCATTCCTAACTGCACAATACTCCACCATATACACCCTTCTGAAAATTATGCAGTTTGGAGTTCTAAGCTTACCCAAATTTGAAGGACTTCCAGACAAAGACCTTGGCAGAGCACTGTAGCCCAGTCCAGACTACTGGGGAGAGTGAGCATTCAGTTACAGCAACTGCTTATAGGAAAGCCTGCAGTTTGAGTGGCTATTTCCTCTCTTCTTCAATGGAAATGAAAAAGAAGAGAGCTGGGACCTGCAAGTATCAGTGCCTGCTCTTTGCCATGTCTAAATGGCCACCAGCTGAGTTGCACTACCAAGCACTTCCCATGCAGGCCAGCTGCCCACCTGCAGAAGGAGAAAGGTAGGGCAGAACTCATTTTTAATCACCCCAAATCTCCACTTCCCTCCCCCTCCCTTCCCCTCCCTGCTGTCAGCCTTTCCATCAGAGTGCTGTGAACCAAAAACCCAAAATCTCCCCTCTCCTTTCTGACATCCCTAAGAAGCCCAGGAAAGGTAACCTGAGGGGTCTTCCTCTGGCATAGCCGGTCCTACAATTCTGGTCCATCCTCACTAGCCTGCACTGCCCACTCTCCCACCAACATGAATAAACTGTCCTGTTTGAAAGCATGTGCCTATACTTGGAATTTGAAGCTATAAATAATTTCTTGCTTAGGAAAAACTTCAACATGAATAGTTTTCTTGATACCATAAACCAATTAGTTCCAACATTAGAACTGGATGCCTGAGGAGATAAGAGGAAAGACAAGATCTGACTTCCTAATGTAAAAACCTAGACAAAACAGATCTATAAAAATCAAGTTACCTTCAGGTATTTATACATTTTAAAGACAGAAATGACTATTATAATCCCTAAATGATCATTAAATTTTTTTCTCCAGCATATAACTGACTAAGGAGTATCCAGAGATACTTCAAGCTTCTAATGTTAATTTTGCCATGCTACATCTTTTACAGAAAAACATCCTGTCACAGCTTAAAAACAAAACAAAACACACCTAAGTATCACAATATGCTTTGGCTTTTTATTATGTTTGTAAAGATACAGCCTCCTTTCCCACTTCCATTTGCAGACACGCAGCTTCCTTTCCTGTACCCATTTTGCTCAGTTCCCAAACCTCTTCATAAAAAAATGAAGTGTCTTTGTTAGACATGATCTGGATTTGGCTTTCAGAAGACAGATTTTAAATTCTTAACTACTAGCTATTTCTAAAATGAAAGATTTTCCTGCCAAACCAAATCTGTTCTCATTTGTTGCTGCTTTGAGAAAAATGGTAATAAAAAACAAGGACTTGAGAATCCTGTCAACAAAAAGCTACACGTTTCTTTTCAGCATGCTGAGATAGAGTTAAATTATTTCATAGCAGCTTTTATGGTACTGTTTCAGATCTATGATCTAAATAATGCTGGTAACACAGCCGTATTTTAGCTACTGCTGAACAGTGTTTGCACAGCACCTTTGCACAGCACCCAGACTACCCCTGTTTCTCACCCCTTGGTGCACAAGGGAAAGGACAAAATATGGCAGATGAGCCAAAGTAACCAAAGAGACATTCCAGTTCATACAATGTCATGCTCAGCAATAAAAAAGGGACAAGAGGGGGCTTAGGGAAGTTAACCATCTTTTGCTCAGAAACTGGCAAGGCATCAGTCAAGCAGTGGCAGGTGGTTAATGATCACTTTTGTATCACTTCTTTCACTTTTCCCCTGCTTATTAAGCATGTCTTACCTTACCCCATACGTTTTCAAAGAATAACAGAATCATGAAGGTTGGAAAAGGCCTCTAGGATCACCTAGTCCAACCAACAGCCCATCCCACCATGCCCACTGACCACATCCCTCAGTGCCACATTCAACACCTCCAGGGATGGTGACTCCGCCGCCTGCCTGGGCAGCTTGTGCCAGTGCCTGACCAGTCTCCCCTCTGAGAAGTTGTTTTTCCTAATATCCAACCTGAACCTCCCCTGGTGCAACTTAAGGCCATTACCTCTCATCCTATCACTAGTTACGCAGAAGAGCCCAATACCCACCTCGCCTAAACCTCCTTTCAGGTAGTTATAAGAGAGCAATAACGTCCTCACAAGTCTCCTCCAGACTAAACAATCCCAATTCCCTCTGCCATTCCTCATAAGACTTGTGCTCCAGACCACTCTTAAGCTTCAGTGCCCTTCTTTGGACACATTTTTTTTCTGGCTTTTACCTCTACCTTTCCTCTTCTTCCATACTACCAGCGGTGCACGCTTGTGGGGTGCTTAGCTGCTACCACAGTTACCTCAACCCAGTGTCTGCAGATCCACAACCACTGTGACATTTTACTATGAGCAACAAAAAAGAACTTTATGAAGGCATCTTTTAGACAGAAAAGCCACATCTTTACCAAATTCTCCAAAGGTCTAGGTTTTGAATTACTGGTAAACAGGCAGATGATGTACAAGCTTATTTAATTTGCTCTGAAGTTCTTTTGATGAAGCTGCTCATGTAGCTAAAGACAAGTTATAAGGAAAGAGGCAGACGGTTACAAGTTCCCAAAGGAAAAGAAAAAAAACTACAGCATCTCTGCTACCTCTTCTCTTGCAGTGACAACTGGAAAAAGGCTCCCCTTCACTCAGCCTTTAGGGAGTTACGGATGCCAGCACTCTGCCTCCAAGCAGGCAGTTCCACCTCTAAAGCTCCACTCACAGATACCTCATCACTCCCTCAGTAGCTCTGCAAACAGCCACAGCATCTGGCTCGACTAGAGAGCTTCCAGTTAAAATTTACTGTAAACAATTTAACAGTTTGCGGCAAGCTGGGAAACATTTGGACTACGTCCCTAGAAAACCTCACTGCTTCAATTTCTTAAGTTTTTTTTTCCATCAGACCTAAAATGCCAGGCAGCAGGTCATCTTTTTGTGGACGTCCACCTCCTTTCTGTTAAAATAGTCTTGGAAACAACCAGCAAGGGGCTTTTGCAAGGGACACTGAAATGAAACTGCTCCAAGAAAGCACTGCACTTGGATATGTGTTGTCATGTCAGACTACACACTGCTGTTGGTAGCTGAAAAGGTGAGCTTGCATACCTTATCTGCTCTCACATAGCTCACACTAAGCTGTTGAATTAATCCACTTAACACTTCCCAGCAAGCAAAGAGAAACAGATTATTGCTACCTGAACTTTGAAAGCATGCTTAAATACAAGCAAAATCAGCATTAGGTTAAAAGAAAAAGATGCACAGCCTCAGCAGCCCTAAGGAATCATCCAGTATAAACAACACACTAAGGGAGAAAAACCTATCTTTCTCCTTAGCCCACGTGAAAAAGCAGCTTTGCTTATCGTCTCTAATGGGAACACCTTACCAGCTTCTGCTGTTAAGTCACCAACAAAGAAATGAAGCAGAGCAAGTCAAACAGCAGACTGAAGGATGCATCAGATAAAGCAAGAGACAGATTTTTTTCTTAAATTTGATCATCATTCTTTCAGCCAACTCTAATTCCTTTGCCAACTGCACAGTACTCTGCTGCTGCGCTCTCTTTGTTCAAATATCTTAATTACATTTTACTTCCCTCTGTTTGGCAAGACCAGTGCTTCCCTTTCTTCCCATGGCTTTGCCCACCCAACCACCTCCACTGAAAACTGCTGCTACACCATCAGGAAGGACTGTGCTTCTACAAGCAGAGCAAGGGGACACAGCAAAGCCAGAGACAAAAACCAGCAGTGTGGATGGAGCCCAGGAATAGGGAGGGGTAGGAGCTGTTGAACTGCTTAGTGGCTGGGAGGAGGCAAGGGGAGAGAGAAGCTGAGGTAGGTGAAGGACGGCTTTACATTCAGCCTTACCTTCCTCCGGGTCTTTTCTGTGAAATCCCGCAGCACAAACCAAACACTTGTTCCATTTTCTTTAAAAATAGCCTTCTTTGAATCACAGAATCATTGAGACCTCTAAGATCACCTAGTCCAACCATTAGCCCATTACCACCTGTATAACCAAGATGTTATAATCACAATATAATTGAGTATAATCAATAGATATCAAGATGTTATAATTGCAATATAATCAAGAGAGTAAGGTAAAGCAAACAAGGATCACAAGAGAGAATAAGTGGAAGAGCTTACCCTTGGGTTGAGCTCACCAGAAAATACCAAAAGAGGGGATCTCCAGAAGAGATCCTTCCCCTCTGGTAGCCAGCTCTTAAGTAGGTCCAGGAGGGGTGGAGCCTGGCTCCACCCCTTCCGGCAGCACAGGTGAATTGCCTTCAGCTGTGCTCCTCTGGCTGACTCAAAGCTCACCTCAGGTGATTAATCAGAGGTTCAGGCCATGACTCAGCAGCTCCCATACACCACCATGCCCAGCAACCATATCCCCAAGTGCCACATCTACATGGCTCCTGAATATCTCCAAGGATGGTGATTCCACCACCTGCCTGGGCAGCCTCTTCCAATGCCTCACCACTCTCAAAAGAATTTTTTCCTAATATCCAGACCAAACCTTCCCTCACACAACTTAAGGCCATCACCTCTTGTTCAACTGCTGTTACCTGGGAGCAGAGACCAACCCCCATCTTGTCACAGCCTCTTTTCATGCAGTTGCAGACAGAGATGAAGTCTCCCCTGAGCCTCCTCTTCTTCAGACTGAACAATCCCAGATCCCTCAGCCATTCCATATAAGATTTGTGCTTCAGGGCCTTTGGCTTCTGTGCATCATCTCTGAAGCTTACAGTGCCTGTCACAGGCACATGTGTATCGTTTCTGAACCCTGATACAAGCTCTCAGTATGTTGAAAATACCTTCAAGACACGCAAGCTCTGGATCAAGTCACAGCTCCAATTTCTGCCACAACTAAAGTTGTTTTAAAAAAACTTTCCAATACTTTGTTTTTAAAAAACACCCATGACTAAAAGAAGAAATGGCTAAGTTTTGAGGTAACTGAGTCCAAAAGCATGAGATTCAATTTTAAAGGTTAAAGGTGTAACTTTATAACAAGCAAGCAAAAAATCCATAACATAAGTTTGGCAGCTCAGTACATTAATGTCAGAACACTCCCTACAGAGCTTGTTTGTTAAGAAACAAACCTAGAACCCTGCACTTCTGAGCTCTGCTACATGAGTATTCATGTCTTAATTAGTGTCTACTGAAAAGTGTTATTGTGAACGCACTGAAACTCACCCAAGCTTTGTGAAGCTGTACCTATTCTGTTATTAAATAAAAAAACAACAGATCTGATTACAGATTCATCTGGCATGACAAATTTCAAAACCAGTAAACAGCTGAAGCACAAATGTTAACTAGCTTCCCTAATAAGAAGCAGTATAATTGGGTTTGTCCATAAGATCTGTGTGAAAGCAGACTCTGTGCATGTGTAATTTAGTTGAGCAAGTCATCCACAGAAAAAAACAAAAAAAAGCCTTGAAAGCTTCAGGATCACAATATATAAAATACAAAGTGTGCTCTGCATAGCCTTTCTTAATTACACCTATGGCTACAGTTCAAAATACAGACATATACAATAAAAATACAACTTTCAATTCAGAATGCATTCACATCAAACACCAGTGTAGAACAGCATTATCATAGAACAGCTTGGGTTGGAAGGGATCTTAAAGCTCACCCACCTCCAACCCCTGCTGTGGGCAGGGCTGCCACCCATCTGCTCAGGCTGCCCAGGGCCTCATCCAACCTGGCCTTGATTGCCCTCAAGGATGGGGCACCCACAGCTTCTCTGGGCAAATCACAGAAACATTAATAACTCTTTTAACTTTATAAGAAGTATCTTGGGATTAGATATACTGAGAACAAAAATTGTAATTTTTTTAATGGTTTAACACTAATGTAGAGAGTCTTCTGTACTAAGTAATGCGCATACCATCGTCTGCAGAGGACACACAGCAGTAAATATAGGTCAGCTCAAAATGATGTGAATCACACGGCATTCCCACACTTATCGGTGGCATATATTATATATTTTTAGGAACAATCACTGTCTATCACACATACTTACCATTTTACAAAATGTCAGGTTTTATTTCCTCAACTCACACTTCTATGACATTCCTTTCTTTTCACACAGTACCATCACTGAGAGGGTGATGGGCATGGAACAGCCTCCCCAGGGCAGTGGTCACAGCCAGTGGTCAAGAAGCTTTTGGACAACGCAACACTCCCAGGCATATGGTTGGATTTTTGAGTGTTGATCCTTATGGGTCCCTTCCAACCAGGGACATTCTATGATCCTAGGAAAATACCTATGTACATCCTCCACAAATTAAGCACTGGATTTATAAAAACAAAAACAAAAACAAAAACAACCACAAAACTTAACAGGGAAACAAATCACCTTCTGTGCAAGTTGTGATGTTTAACAGCTTTGGAGCTGGTGGGCAGAGTTTATATTGTGTGGGAGATGAAATTTTGAATTCCAGCCCTAAGTCCAGAGCAGCTAACAATGCTCTGGAGGCAAGAACTGGAAAACAGAATCGCTTCAAGGAAAGTAACAGTTGTAACAATCATCTAATTCTCAAAAGACAGAGAACAGTCTAAAAATCCTAACAAGTTTCTTCCAAATGGACACTTCTGTATCATGGTACTTCTGTACTATTTTTGGAGTCGTTGCTTTACTCCACTGCATCCTTTAATTTAATTAACTACATACGATCTGGACGATTCTGACACAGAATCATAGAATGGCCTGGGCTAAATGGCGAGGCCGGACTCTTTTCAGTGGTGAGTGGAGACAGGACAAGGGGAAACGGCTGGAAACTGCAGCATAGGAAGTTCCACACAAATGTGTGCAAGAACTTCTTTACAGTGAGGTGACGGAGCACTGGAACAGGCTGCCCAGGGAGGTGGTGGAGTCTCCTTCTCTGGAGATGTTCAAGACCTGCCTGGATGCCTACCTGTGCGACCTGCTGTAGGGAACCTGCTTTGGCAGGGGGGTTGGACTCGATGATCTCTGGAGGTCCCTTCCAACCCCTACAAATCTGTGATTCTGTGATTCTGTGAAAAGGACCACAATGCTCATCCAGTTTCAACCCCCTGCTATGTGCAGGGTCACCAACCAGCAGACCAGGCTGCCCAGAGCCACATCCAGTCTGGCCTTGAATGCCTTCAGGGATGGGGCATCCACAGCCTCCTTGGGCAACCTGTTCCAGTGCTTCACCACCCTCTGTGTGAAAAACTTCCTCCTAATATCTAAGCTAAACCTCTCCTGTCTCAGTTTAAAGCCATTCCTCCTTGTCTTATCACTATCCACTCTCATGAACAGCCATTCCCCTCCTGTTTATATGCTCCCTTCAGGTACTGGAAGGCCACAATGAGGTCTCCCCAGAACCTTCTCCAAGTCAAACAAGCCCAGTTCCCTCAATCTTTCTTCACAGGAGAGGCACATCCTTCAGTGCAGAAGGAAATGGAATGTAAATTACCTAGTGCTTTCTCATCTTTATAGCTTGCAACATCTGTATCCAAAGCTGCAAACATTTTGTGCTGTAGTAAATGGGGAGAGGAAAGCTGCCCCTGTTAGTCGGTTTATTCATCTACACAGAGCCTCAGGAGTTTATCGTTCCTGACTAAACAGTTCCTGCTTTAGACGCTCCGAGATCTATCTGAGCTGAAGGAGACAACGCCATACGCTGTATTCTTTTCTGCACTTGGCAGAGCAGACACAGAACACAAACAGCTTTTATGTCTTTGGAACAACTTCGGAAAATTCTTCATTCTGAAGGAAAGAGGAAACTTGTATTTTATATTTTTTTTAAACAACAGGAAATATGCCACCTTCTGTGAAGCGCTGTTATAATTAATTTGAAATTCCTCGTCACTCCACAAATTAAGAAAATAATTTGCCATCATTTTTCCTCGTGTGCAAATTTTATTAATGACTACAAGAAAACAACGTTTGCAAAAGGGACTGGCAGCCCACAGCCTTAAACAGAAAAGCATAATGAAAAATGACAATACCGAATTACAAAGAATACAGTCTCGTGGATTTAAATAACATGCCTTTACCTCGAAGCAATCAAATGCAAACATGAAACAGGACCTCTCCCTTTGCACACATTCCACAACAGACTGTACTGGAGTGGTATTTGCTGCAAACCAGCTTAAATCAGTTTTAGAAACTGAACTCCATCGATGAACAGATTGCACCATCTGCTTCTACTAACATACATTAGAGAATGTGTATTTTCCATCGCTGCTTACTTACTCTGTAATCAAAACACCAGAAGACAAATAGGTATAGCTTGGCTACGGAGAGGCTGAAAAGCATTATTATTTGTGAATGTCAAGGGTGTAAACAACAACAAAAAAAACAGTGGGGTTATCTCAAGGCTGTGCTATGAAGTAATGAAAGGAAATTAGGCAAAAGAAAACTGAAGAAGCACACTGGGATATATCATGTCATATCATATCATATCATATCATATCATGTCATGTCATGTCATGTCATATCATATCAGTGAATGGCCTGGGTTGAAAAGGACCACAATGATCATCCAGTTTCAACCCCCCTGCTATGTGCAGGGTTGCCAACCACCAGAGCAGGCTGCCCAGAGCCACATCCAGCCTGGCCTTGAATGCCTCCAGGGATACTACCAGTCACTGCAGTCATGAGATAACTACAGCTGTTTAAAAGCATAGATGTAACCAAGTTTCTTGCTGTTACCATGTAGAAACAAAAGGGAAATAATCTCCCAACAGAAGTGGAGCGGTCTGGAAATCTGAATTTTTATTACACGATTTTTGTGTTTTCAAGAAAAAAAATCTAGAATCGGGAGGTAAGCCAACATTTCAAGTTTTCATGGAACAGAAATCCTTCAAAATTTTGTTTTGGAAACCCAAACATGATGTTCCCAAAACAAAATATGCTTTCCCAGTATCCTCAGCAGCTGCTGACTGCAATTAATGCAACTCTTGTTATTTCACAAGTGCTATGTCCATAGCTTGCTGTGGTGACAAAAATGACAAAAAGCAGGTTAGGTTCCAGCCTGGTGCCTCTCAGGGTTCAGTGTGATGTCCCAGTGGTGTAGCCACTGGAGCTGCACTGTACACCAGAGCCCAGAGCTCCACAGACAGGAGACTAGAATGAGTTCAGAAATACCTGCTGCAGAAACCAGACTGATGTATGGCGAGATGCTCACCTACCAGGCTGGCTGTGCAAAATTAAATGTGATTTAAACACCTGAGAGGCCAATGAGAGATTTCAACACTATGACTCTATGCATTCTCTCTAGTGATGATGATAGGCCAGTAGAAGCTGCAACTAATGTGACAGTATTTCCTCAAAAACAGCAATTTTCTCTTCTTTGTAAGAAACTGTTTAGTCTAGAAAAGAGGAGGGTTAGAGGAGACCTCATTGCTCTCTACAACTGCCTGAAAGGAGGTTGTGATGAGGTGGGGGTTGGCCTCTTCTCCCACGTAACAGTGCTAGGATGAGAAGTAATGGCCCCAAGTTGCATCAGAGGAGGTTTGGGTTGGATATCAGGAAATATTTCCTCTCAGAAAGAGTGATGAAGCACTGGCACAGGCTGCTCAGAGAGGTGATGGAGTCACCATCCCTGAAGGCATTCAAGAATTGAGAAGATGTGACACTTGGAGACATAGTGGGCATGGTGGTGATGGGTTGGTGGTTGGACTAGATGATTCTTGGAGGTCTTTTCCAACCTTAATTATTCTATGAAAAGCATTAAATCCTGAAAGGTAAGTGTATTGAGGACTGTTAAATGCTTGGACAACACAGCAATCACGGAGTTAGAAACTGCTGGGGACTCAAAGAATGTGTTGCAGAAGAGTCAGCAGGCACTTGGCCAGCTCCATGGCTGTCTCTAAGCCACTCAATTGTTAACTGCTCATGTTGTGGCAATGGAGATGTTCTTAGATTTAGGAGTTGGACTCAGCAATCTTTATGGATCCCTTCCAACTTGGGATATCCTATGATTTATAAAAACATGTTGTATGCATCTGATATAATCTATTATGCTTCTGTGTCAGAAGACAAGCATAAAACATGCTGGATTTAGCAGGAAAACTGAAAGAGACTCAGCAGTGTGAAGACTGCCCTCCAGGTCATACCAGAAGCAAGCAGACGTGTGGTCTGTCCTCTGTAACTCCAGCACAGCTCCATGCAGGTCCATAAGAAACAGATGACAATTTGGATGTGCTACATGTTCATTCCAGCTAAATAAAACTGACAGTTGACAAAGAGGAAATAGGCAAAGTGATTTCTTCTTACTCACTTGAAGTGACAGTCCTGAGAAATGTTAATTACTGGGCTAGTAACCAAATGTCATAAACAGTTACACTGCACTAGAAAAAAAAGGCTTATAATGTCATTCCAACCGTGTAGTAGATTTAATTATCTTCTCAGAATTATCTCAACAGAAGCATGGGTTTCAATACAGGGATAAAAAGTCATGTGTTGCTTCTATCCTGTGACTGGAAATAATTCTAAAAGATAAACAAAAAATTTACTGGAAGACTTTACAAGTTGAAAAAGTATCATTTCAAAAGGAAAGCTTTTGAATTTGGACTATTGGAGGGAAGAAGAATTCTCAGCGACACATATGGAAAAGAAAAAGAAAAAAAGAAGAAAGATTTAATATAGTTTTGCTTGAAGCTGGGAAATGATTGTGCCACCATCGTTTCACTCTTTCAATCTGGTTTGGACAGATTCTTCAGACAACTATTTCCCCACTTTAAAACACAGCATAAAATCAATCATCTAAAATGTAATGCTTTTCACGGCCCTTGAATACAGGCATAGGATAGAGAGTTAACAAGCCCCACTTGGCTGTGCCCTGGAGTGGGTACATAAACCACTTTGTAATAACATGCAGGGTACACAGTTAACCCAAAAAGAAGAAGAAGAATGGAAAAGTGAAATCTTTTTTCTTGCTGGCCAATGAAACTCCAGAGGAATTAAATTACTGCTCAAGATGGATGTCCATGACGTTTGCTATTTACACTCTGGCACAACAGAAAAGAACTGAAATGACTGAGAAAGGAAAACAACAGCAACAAAGCCCAAATCACAACAGTTTCAGAGATACTGGATTTATAGAGGATAAAGTAACATGCTCGTGACCTGATCAATATCACAAGCAAACAACCTTATGTACCTGTACAGACACTTCGTATCTTCAGATCAGCAATCTCCTAAAGCCAGAAGCTAAGTGAAGAAGAATGGAAACATAGACAAAAGTGTTGCAAAAAATTGTTTTTGTAAAAAGGTTTGTTTGTTTGTTTGTTTGTTTGTTTGTTTTCCCCCAAGTAGACAAAAAAAACATTACTATGTAAATAAAAGAGTCTAATTTGTTCTAAAAGGAGTAATGGAACAGTATGGATGAAAAAAGATAATCAACTAATAGAGAAAGAAGGCCAACAGGCAGCAATTGTAAGATATTTATTTTCTGTACCTCACACAGCAGGTTAGGGACATCAGACAGAACTCTGAATGCAAGGGATTCTTAGGAGAAACACATCCGTTTGTAGGTACAGACAGTGAAGCTGTGATTGCCCTTTAATCTCCATTCAGAAATCAAACTACAGCATCCTCGAGGCAATTTAGTGAGGAATAACAAATGCTGCTGGAATCAAATATTTCTATCTGGTTTATTTAAAAAAAAAACCACACAGCTTCATTTTCCTTGGGGATTGGCTACTAGCTGTTGCTTTGAGTCATTAACTTTGAACACGTTGTTTCCAAAAGGCTGCTATCTATAGCTGCCAGAAGCTATCCTGAACACAAGGATTCTCTTGTCAGCTGGATTTTGTATAGCTAAACTCACCTAAATCTGGCTTTTCTTTCCCTTATTAACTAATACTGTCATGAACTGGAAATATCTCTCCATCATTACAAACCTTCAACCTTTGATTTTTTTTCTTTAACTTAGGAAATATTCTGAAGGTAGGAAAGATGTCTATTCTTTGAATGAAAACTACTGATTTCTCTTAGCAGAGAGCAATAGAGTCCTGAGCACTTGCTTGTGTTCAAGGTGATTAATGAAACGACCTGTTGATCCAGTGTGAAAAGCCAGACTCTCTGAGAAGCATTTGGATGACAAAGCAATGCTCAGTCATTCTGCAGGCAGTGTTACAAAATGGACGGTCCCAACTTTGCATTTTGCTAGGGGAAAACAACAACAAACACTACAGTAACAGTATTCTCTTTCCTTACATAGAGCAGAGCAGGGAGAAAACAGCAAGGTATGACCGCAAATGACAGCTAAGGCATCTGACTTCAACATCATAGAAGCACACAATCACTCAGGTTGGAAAAGACCTTGAAGATCATCGAGTCCAACCACGACCTACCCTAAAAAGGGTAGTATGAAAGGGTTGGACAAAACACCTGCCGCCATCGATGGAAGTCTTCCTCCTTGATTTCACAGGGTTCAAAGTTCTGGCCCTAAAGCCCTGTAATAAGCACTTAATTGGTGCAGTATGTCACAACTGAGCAGTCAATTCAAATTTAATCTTTGCCTTTTAAATTTTTGAGTCACTTTTTTATATAGACACACAAACATATCCAAAGGCCCATGTAGACATCCAAGCTGATCACACATAATGAGATTTTTCCTTACCTCTATAAGAGGTACTTGTCTTTCTGAACTTAATAAGAATTTGTGCTCATGCTTTTTATCAATTTTTGGATATTTCTACTACATATACTTTGCATTCACCAGGCCTCCTAAAGCCCAGGCTCAAACCCTGTGTTTGTTCTTAGATTAAAATGATTGCATATGCAAGGCTTGGACAAATACAGTTATAAATTCTCTTCATCTTCTCTGGATGATGTATAGGACACTTGTAACTTCACCCATTAGTTTCTGAAATTGATCTATCCATAATCTATGCAACTCCAAATTACTTCATGCATAATTAGGCACTTCCTTGTTTTCATTACTCATGTCCCTTTCTGTAATATTTACACATCACCAGTCATACAGCTGCCTGTGTACAGATTGGAACACACCACTAATTACTGATGTTTAATTTGGCTGTGTTCCTCTATGAGAGAGGATATTGTTTTCAAGGGCCTTGTTCCATCCTCACCATCCAGATGTTCAGGGACCAAGAAGTCAGTGAGGTGCATAAATTCTGAATTTACTGACCACAAATGAAATCTGCGTGCCATTTTATTTCCTTGCATATCTATTTCTAAAACACGGTACACTAAGGCTTGTAACACTTTACCTGTGATCTCTTACAAATGTTTTACAGTCTTTTTTGTTACTTTTATTAATATATAGGTATTTCATCTGTTCAGTTTGAAAACTCTTTTTTTTTTTTTTTTTTTTTTGAAAATAGTATCTGTAGATTAGTCCATAACTTATTTGCTTTACTCTCACCAGTTTAGATGAATGTCTGCCCCCTGTTTACCTGCTAGAGAGGATGCCTGCAGAGAAGGACCCGGGTGTTCTGTTGGACGTGAGCCAGCAGTGTGCCCTTGTGGCCAAGAAGGCCAATGGTATCTGGGGTGCATTAAAAAGAGCATGGCCAGCAGGTTGAGGGAGATGATCCTCCCCCTTTAGTCTGCTCTGGTGAGCTCACATTTAGAATACTGCATCCAGTTCTGGGCTCCCAAGTCCAAAAAAGACAGAGATCTCCTAGGAGTCCAGCAGAGGGCCACAAACATGATGAAGGGCCTGGAGCACCTCCTGTATGAGGAAAGGCTGAATAACCTGGATCTGTTCAACTTGGTGAAAAGAAGACTGAGGATAGGATCTGATTAACATTTATAAATATCTGAAGGGAGGTGGGAGGCAAATGGATGAGGCCAGGCTGTTCTTGGTGGTGCACCGCAATAGGACAAAAAGTAATGGCCTAAAACTTGAACATTGGAAGTTCTGTACAAACATGTGGAAGAACAACTTTATGGCAAGGGTGACAGCACTGGAACAGGCTGCCCAGAGAGGTGGTGGAGTCTCCTTCTATGGAGATACTCAAGGCCCACCTGGACACTTACCTGTATCACCTATCGTAGGGTACCTGATTCAGCAGGTTGGACTTGATGATCTCTTGAGGTCCCTTTTAAATACAAAGAGGTGTGTAATAGAAAACTCTTTAAGTTATAAGAGCAAAGTAATGAAAGTGGATAATTCCCATATTCCAATCTATGTTCAGACTGCTTTGATTACAGGCACTGGCTACACAACAACTCATGTACTTCACTGAATATTCAAAAGCTATTCACTTTCAACACACGCTGATTCTTAGGCATGCTCATAAGCAACAATCAGCACATGCATACCAGAGCTAATGTGAATTACTTACTAAAGTAAGATTAACTAACTCAACATTACTAGCCTAACATACAGGTTAATAAAATTTAAGAAAATAGTTTTTACTATGGTTATATAATAAATGTTCTCCACAGAGTACAAAATAATATCCAAGCGACATTCAGAGTTCTGTTTGTTTCTAACAACAGAAGGATGTTCTATGCCACCCCATGCAGTTCTAAGTGCACAGCACAGAGAAGTAGGAAGAATATCTTGTTCGTTTGTAATAAATTGGCTTGAAACTGAAAGAACTATTTGTTAGCTTTGCCTTTGCTAAGGTGACACAAACTAGTAGCCTGTCAGAAGCATCCTCCACTTAGAATGGATACTGCATTGGATGTTTATCTACTAACACAAAATAGAGGTAAAAAGAGTTTTACAAAAAAAAAGACTTATAATCTAGCACTTGGTTCCAGGGATTTAGGCACCAATTTATAAAACCTACACCATTACTCCTACTCATTACTCCTACTCTATTACGCAGCAGCGTTAACTGTGCTGTAGACGTTTCTTTTTAGTTACCCAGAACAGCTTTTCTGGTCTATGTCACAGTAATAAGGAGAATTTTGTATTACTTTGTGCTAGAAAGATAGGAAAAAAGGGTTTAGGTGACTATTTAACATTCGCTACAGGGTTTGAAATGACAACAGATGCTTTAATTTTTCCACAGTGTAATAAGAAATATTTGTATGATTCAGTTTCACCTGATGTGTGACTATAAATCCGGTAGGGATTTAATTAGCTGGATTTTATCATAAACTTCATTCCCATCAACAGACGCTGCTACTGCATCACACCGATAACAACAAAGACCAAGTGACACTGAAGACAGCATCTGAAATGCATTTATCTGAAGATATCAGGTATAGTAAGAGAACCATTAAGTTGTGTTGAACAGAAGTACAGATGGTTTTCCCCGTCCGGTTACCACACCTACCTGAAGGGCAGCTTATTTCACATAACATCAACAAGTTAACCTTCTTCAATTTCATGAAGATACATCTATTTTGTCAATCCACAGAAATCACTTTTCACTCATGATACCAAAAATACCTGAGAATGGGAATTCTCAGCTTGCTGTATCCATGAAGGCTTTACAAGAGCCTACAAAAACACCCACTTGCTTTGAAAATCAGTATTTTGATCCTCTTTATCAGCTAAAAGGTCATTTCTCCAACACAGCCATCTCTTAATGCTCTAAGCAATTTGACCTTGGTTGAGCACTTGAAGGGTCCAGAGGAGGGTGACTAAGATGATCAGGGGGCTGGAGCACCTCCCCTATGAGGACAGGCTGAGGGAGTTGGGCTTGTTCAGCCTGGAGAAGAGAAGGCTGCGGGGTGACCTCATTGCAGCCTATCAATACCTGAAGGGAACCTACACCCAGGAGGGGAGTAAACTCTTCAAAAGGGCTGATAACAGCAGGACTAGGGGAAATGGTTTGAAGTTGAAGGAGGGAAGATTTAGGTTGGATGTTAGGGGGAAGTTCTTTACTAGGAGAGTGGTTAGGCCCTGGAACGGGCTGCCCAGGGAGGTTGTGGATGCCCCGTCCTTGGACGTGTTTAAGGCCAGGTTGGACGGGGTCCTGGGCAACCTGATCTGAATGTGTATGTTTGGTGGCCCTGCCAGGCAGGGGGGTTGGAACTACATGATCCTTGGGGTCCCTTCCAACCCGGGTGATTCTGTGATTCTGTGACCTCAGATACAAAAGTTTAGGTGTGTTACTGGTTCCCTGCATTTTACTTCTCAGAAAGAGCCGAAACGTCCCTTTACAGCATGGAACATCAAATGTAAAGTTGTTAAACAATCTACACAGCTCTCAGAGGAAGCAGTAAGAGCCAATGTCTGAGTTGAAATTAGAATTCAGAATTATTTGAAATACAACTTGAGAAGTTTTTTGGTTTTTTTCCATATTTTGAAGTACTAAATAAATTTATCTCTCAGATATTAGCATATAACATCTCCAGTGTTGATTTTCATGTAGTCTGCTATTTTTATCATACATTTTTATCCCACCTACACTTACAATACAGTGAAATTTTTCTTTCAAGATGACTTCTCAATTCAGAATATATTCCAGAAAGCTGGGATTTTCTTCCATTTTTTACACAGAGAAATCTGGCCATGAATATTTTTGTGTGCTCATTTCTCCTATCTGCTTTCCAGATGGAAAAATGAACTACAATGCAGATAACATTAAGCCTTATACCAGGTTTTGAACATTGGACTTCCTCCTAACCTCAGAAATAGAGCTGTAGTTAACACTTTTAGAGAACCAGAGAAATAGGATCCCTTCTTTTCCTTTTTTCAGATATGAGATAAGAACTTTTAAAAATAAGCTTGGCATCCCTTCTAGCTCCAACCAAACCCTTTTTTATCTCCCCATCAAAATGATTTCACAATTTTCTCATCATTCTCTGCTCTTAAATTGAAAGTGGTCACATGTTTGTAGATGTGATGGTCTAGGGATTAAAAAGAGTGGACTTGTGAGAAGTTAAACTCTTGCATTGGCCTATTTTTCTTTCTATTTTTACAATTAGTTTGTTTACATTAAAGCTATTGTCACCTTTTGGCCTTATTCTGACCAGAATTAACACAGTTCAACTGATTCTGCAGGAAGATGGATGTCCATTTGACTCTACAGCCTGCAGATTGGAATCCTGACCCCTATAAAATCCCCAAGTTTGGTGTCTATTAATGGGAGCTCTGTACAGAGCCTCAGAATTGAACACAGTCCAAAAGCAGAAGGAGCAGAGGAAAGCTCTTGGGTGAGCTGTCTCTCTTCTTAATTCATTACTATTTCTTCTCTTATCTTCCTCTTTGGCAGGGTCTCAGCCAGCACTCAAGCACACACATAGTCTGAGGGAACAGCAGGACAGTAATTCAAATTTGTATCACATGTTGCAGGGTACAGTTCCTCCTCATTCTGCCATCAGCATTAAAAAAGGGGTTAGCCAGATATTTCTGCAAAAATACTGAAGCATTCGGAGATCTAACACAGATACTGAATTCGTGTTAGCTCTGCCTAGGACTGAGCGAAGGAGGCTGTTCACACTTCTCTCAATTACTGTTTCAGAATGTCTGGGACCTGAAAGATGGTGCTGTACCTGTTAATTTTTTTGCAGGGCTTTTTGCACTTCCAGCAAAAAGGGTTCTGACAACTGTGTGCTAGGATGCTTGGACAAACACATTAATAAAGCTGGACGTTAGTTATCACCAGCATTATTTATTCTTACGCGAGTCACTCCAAAAGTAATGCCTACTCTATTTTATCATGTGCGCCCACACAGCATCAGAGGCAGATGTTGGTGGCATGGCAGTAGGAGTTGAACATTTTCACCAATATTTCACTTAATTTACTGCTGTGCGACAGATGGCAGCAGGACAGTCTGACAGTTTGACACAGAAGTGCAGACGGAGCAAAGGTGTGTCACTGAATTCCTTCATGCAGAAAAAACTGCACACACTGATGTTCACTGGTGCTTTCTGAGAGTCAGTGGAGACCAACCAGTGGATGTGAGCACAGTGAGGCAATGCATGGCACGTTTCAGTGATGTGAAAGCCACATTCTGGATGGCCATGCAGATTTTTATGTGTGGCATCCAAGCTCCTGTTTATCATTGGTGAAACACATAGCTAATGGTGGTGACTATGTTGAAAAACAGTGTTTCATAGATGAGAATTTGCTCTATTAGTGTCACCATGCTTTTTGCACCTATTGTAGTTTCCATGGAAATGAACAGGAGGCATTACTTTTGGAGTGACCTACAGACATGTGCAACAGAAGACAATCATATGATCCAAGAACAACCTCAAATAGAATTGTAATGCAAAGTAACACTGATCCTAAACCTTAACGATTACAGAGTAGTTGGCAAAAAATGGCTCAGCTCTATAGGAAAGGAAGGAGCTGGGCAGCAGAAAGCCCACAGTGCTTTTATGCTTTTTTTTTTTAAAGCAGGGTACATGACTCATGGCAATCATGGCATAAGGGAAGCTCAGGAAAAGCTTCCAGTTCCATCCTCAGAGATGGATAAAGCACTCCAGTCCCACGATGGTATCACACAGACACTGTGCAGCAAGCATACCTTTGGCTAGCTTTTAATAGCTCTATCTAACCACTGCAGATGGTTATGTGTTCAGCTCCACTGACTGTACCGGCTTATCGCATAGAGCAGAATTTTCACTGAAGCATCAGAGGTACTGAACTGGCAATGATGAAATGCTGGCCAAAACCACCGGCTGCAAACAAAGGATGCAACAGCTTGCCAGACATATCACAACAACCAACTGTACGATCACTGTTTACAAAGTCCACTTAAAAAACGTATTTCATCAGATAAACACAAAGCAAATGCAAACTTCAAAGTCAATGCAGACCCATAACTGAGGAATAATTTTATGATTTGTACATCACTAACACTGGCAGGTCATATTCTGTTGATAAAATATCATTTTAAATACGATGTTCGTTTGAATTCAGTTCTGCAGACACCTAAAAAACAGCCTGGACTGGGACACTGGCAGGTGGCAGAACAATATTCTCTTTTTGTAAAGTGTTTCTTGTGTACTAACTGATGCTTCAGCGCTCCAGGTATCTGAGGTACCTAGGGGATGACGGACGCTCCCATTAAATGTAATGCAATTAATTTCTAAAGCTGTGATCTCTTCCACCCACAGAGCCTGTGAGTAGCACAAGAGATACCTCATTTGCTCCCTCCGTGCTGTGGCTGCCCTATGGCAGTCTAACTGTTAAGCTCCTGCTGGAATTCTGCCCATATCTCAAGGAATTAAATCACTCATTGCTCACAGGGAAGCCCAGTTTGAGAGGCACTGGAGCTCTACAGTCTGACGCTGCTGCAGAAAAGAACCAGGAATGGAGGATGGATGGTTTGTCATCTATGAACTTGCTCTGAACTTGGCTATATCCCAAATAACAAGTGCTGTTTGGAGGGAAGCACCCTGTCACCCTCCAGACAGTTTTACTGTTCTTACAGTGTCAAAAATCTCAGACATATTTTAATCAGCCAGGAAATCAATACACCACCAACAGAGCTTGCCACTTGGTGAGTGAGCACAAGGATAACTTTTAGTACTCACCGAGATCATACAATTTTTGGAGCTTCTTGGCAGCAGGGTGGCTGTTGGACGATACCAGTCTACTGATCTTTCCCAAATTGCAAATATCATCAGTAGTATGTGAACAAAGTTGCTTAAAAATAGAAGATGTACTGTGGTGATGACATTCTACATATTGTGTAAATTTGAGCTCGTCAGGCTGGTGGCTGCCAAAGCAGTTTTGCAGAGCCCAGAACACCCGCAGTGTTCAGCATGACTATAGCATCTGGCATAGTGGCTAGGGAGAGATCCATGAGCTTCCCTGAGCTCTGCAACAGAGAAACCCACAATTAACATCTGAACTCTGACACAGAAATGGCTTTCTAGATACCAATAAGCTACCTCACCTTGTCTGACAGGGGCAAGCATGATGGTAAACAAAAAAACCAGAAGGGTAGTAAGGTAACTCATGACAGCTAAATTGGCATTCTCTCTCAGAGGTTTTCACCCACTACAGTGTGACAGCCACACTACAGAAGGAAAAGTAGCTGAAAAGAAGAACTGGTGCTGCTTAAGACTTAAGAACAGGAAGGATAATTGCAGTCAATACTAATTAAGAACCTCTTTGAAATCAAGAAAACACCTTATGGGAGGAGATGCCTTTACAAATACCAAAGACTCGGTAGCAGTAAAGTATAATGACCTCCAACACTGCTGACACCACAGGCTTTGGTTCCAAGAGCAGGAAATGGTGTCACTGACATTTAGGTTCTCTGGAAACACAAGTACTGAGGACTTCTGGTGCTGGTACTGAATATGACTTTTTTCAGTCTGAAGAATTGCTAGGATTGGAGCTGGAACATACTCCAGAGTCACTATTTTTAGTCTTGCCCCTTTCAGCAAATAGCTTCTTGGCTAATTGCCTCAAAGGCAAAGTAGCTACAATCTTAAATGCAATGCCTGTCATAGCAGGGGAAAAGAAGCAGAGTAATCAGAAGAATATTACTACATAAAGCCAGCTTTAAAGAAATAGGACAATGAGAGCTCCTCAGTTGCAACACCAGATTTCCTTCCCCGGTGGATAAGGAAAAATCCACTCAATATTTGCCATAAGCCCTTTTTTAAATACACATCCCTAAGCATCTTTACTCTTTTTGAAAATGACCTCCCAGCCAACTTCCTCTCAGCAATGGGCCTTCCCCAAAATCACAGGAATCATTCTACATGCCTGCTATAAAGGAGCACAGCAGCTCCCAGCAGCACCTCATCGCACAATTTCAGCTCCCAAGAAAAGCAGGCACATCTGTAACCTGGAATTGATGATGTGTAAAAGAGAGAAGACAATTTTCATGTTTTATCCATTTTAAGGCAAGAGAAAAGGAGAATGGTAAGTTATCCAGCAGAGAAGCCCACTTTCTCCATCCTGTGTCTCCATGCATTTGCAAGAGGAAGGAAACTGAGATCCAATGACTATTTATGCAAAATTAAAGAATACCCTTTCTCCATAACTGATATGACTGATATGCAACTAAGTATACTGGGGTGAAAAAGTTCCATGCTTCACTTCTTATTTTTTCATTTTTCTTTCTTTCTGGCTAGCAGAAGCTAAAGACAACAACGGGGCAAGAAGGATGTATTGACTATGCAGGTTTAAGAGACACTTGATAAAATATCTGCTGCATTGCAAACAGTAGTTTACTCCTTATTTGTTAGCATTTTTATAATGGCCAGAAGCAGCACCCAAAATTAGAACTGTTTCATATAACTGCACAAAATAGCATGGTAATATAACAGACCTATTAAAATACAATCTCAGAACAGCACTCTTAAAAAATGCAAGGGAAAAGAGACATAGGAAAGAGCCTAAGACCACAAAGCAATATGTAGCAAACCAACAAAACAATCTCTGAAGCGAGAAATAACCACTCCTCCGTGCTGCCGAACACATCTCACTTTAACCATGTTTTTCTTACTTGCTTCTCTTCCTTACTCTATTCCGAAAGTCTGAAAAAATCACAGAATTGTGGGGGTTGGAAGGGACCTGCAGAGACCGTAGAGTCCAACTCCTCTGCTAAAATAGGCTCCCTGCAGCATGTTACACATAAAAGTGTTCAGGCAGATTCTGAATATCTCCAGAGGAGAAGACTCCATAACTTCTCTGGGCAGCCTGTTTCAGTGCTTCATCACTCTCAAAGAAGTATTTTCTCAAGTTCATATGGAACTCCCCATGTTCCAGTTTGTGCCCATTGTCCTTTAACTGGGCACTGGGCACCGCTGAAAAGAGCCCACTTGACTCCCACCTCCCCTGAGATATTTAGAAGCGATGATAAGATTCCCTTTGCTTCTTGTGAGACCCCCCCTGGAGTACTGCATCCAGTTCTGGGGCCCTCAACACAAGAAGGACATGGAGCTGTTGGAGCAGGGCCAGAGGAGGGTCAGGAAGATGACCAGAGGGCTGGAGCACCTCCACTATGAGGACAGAATGAGAGAGCTGGGATTCTTCAGCCTGGAGAAGAGAAGGCTTCGAGGAGACCTTATAGTGCCCTTCAGTGATGATTCCCTGTCCGTCTTCTCCAAGTTACTCAGTCATTCCTTACACAGGAGATGCAACAGGCCCTGCATTGTATTTGTAGCCCTCTGCTGAACTCTCTCTACAAGTTCTCTTTCTTGAACGGAGGAACCCAGAACTGGACACAGCATTACAGATGTGGCCTCATCAGGGAAGAGTAGAGGGGGATGATCACTTTCCTCGACCTGCTGGCCATGTTAATTTAATACACCCCAGGATACCACTTGCCTCCCTGTCCACAGGGACACACTGCTGGCTCACGGCCAACCTGTTGTCCTACAGAACACCCACGTCCTTCTCTGCAGAGCTCATTTCCAGCAGGTCAGCCTCTAACTCTTATTGATGTATGTCATTATTCCTTCCCAGGTGTAGGACTCTACACTTGACATTGTTAAACCATCACAGAAGGCCACCATATTGATAAAATGGATGAATAAACTGAAGTACCTGTGTGCCTGCTACTTTGCAGTCCAAGTTCTACTGGCTTACAAGTAGAATGGCACTTGCTTGCTTGTAAAAAAATGATGGATGTCAAGGAAGTTTAGGGAAATATACAGCACCTCTCTAGACAGTATGCCTTAACCCGTATGAGCATGCACGTTATTCTCTAGAACAGTGCTAGGACTGGAAATGTTTTCCCATGTGGGAAAAAAACACTTGTTTTTTCTACTTAATGGTGTACTTAGGGAACATCTTTTTGAACTACAGTGAATTTTATTTCAAGACAAAGAAATTGATCTTCAATACTTGAAAACCACGGTTGCACTGACTGACAGGCAGATGCAATCTCAGCTGTGCACAGAAACAGCCTCCCACTTGAAACAAACTGAACAGCATTCGTGCAGCATGTCAGCTTTTGTGGAAAATGCATGAATTTATTCATACGTATTTTCTTCAAAAGGAAATTCGTAGCCAACTGAGAATATCTACAAAAATATACGTGAGGTGGCATGCTGGTCAAATTCTTCATTTTCTTTTCCCAGTAGGGGGTATTTGGAAAAAAAAAAAAATAATCAAGAAAATCCTGGCATAATGTTCATTTTCAGCAGTATTCTGAACTGTCAGCCAGTCAATACTCTTAGCACTATTTTTGAGATGAGAACTAATAAACATCCACACTAATTAAATTTCACTTTCTTGGCCTGGACTAGCAAATGTCAGGACTTACAGCAGCCTACGTAACAAAGTAGGAAGGAAATGTGACTTTTCAAAGGTAAAAGATCATTAACTCCTGAGCTTACAACCCATTTTTCCAAAAAGCACACAACACATGTTTATTCCAGCAGTTTTCTCTAAGGACATTCATCACATTCTCCACTGAAACCTTTAAACAGAAAAAGCAAGAAGACATACAGAATTCATGTCACCCTGTTATGAGATGCCATGTTGGCAAATACCATTTTCATTAACAACACTTCAGGTTGCATCTTTAAGTTACTTGAGAGAATTCTAGATATTATTGGTCTCAGTGAAGCCTTAAACGTCAGCTCTTATAGGCACTGCAAATACATGTTTTTAAACCTGGAACACAGTTTAGGAGAGTTCAGTAATTTAGGTTAAGTATAACCGATCCGGAGTCTGCCCCCAAAAAACACCTTCTGAAAGGCAACAAGCATTTGAGAAGCACATTTGAGAATGAAATACGTACTCTGATTTCCTTCCAGTTTTTGCTGTCCATTCATTACTTTTGGGGAAGTGCTATCAAACCAGGTTCATCAAACACTTGCACTGTATTTGCATTTCTCTTCAAAACCTCTCCTTAGAACTGTCAGACTGGTACCCAGCTACCATGTTGCACACAACTTGACCAATCCTAGGGAACTAATCATTACAGTGTTACAAAGAACAAATGCACAGTTAATTAAAAAAAATTAATAATCACCTATGAAATTGATCAGCCTGGAGCTGTACTAGGCAGTACAGCAAGTGTTTCATGGAATTTATTCCCCTTCTAGAGCTTGAAGTTCAGGAAAACAGAACAAATAGATAAACATAACTTCCAAAACAGAAAATACTGATTTGAAGGTCACACAACTTCTGCATTACTTTTCTGACTGGACACATGTTTGTACCTTGCATTTAAATTGTTCCGAACATCAGCTGTCTACACTCTTCCCATCATCAAATCGAAGGCTCTTTCCCAGGAAGAAGCCCTGAAATCTGCCAGCTTTGCCAACACTTGCACCCATATGTACGTGTCATCTAATTCTGTGCTCATTACCCACCCTTAAACCCACATATCTCACTCATCTCCCACCTAACTGCTGGTAGTCCCATCGCAAGGCGGTTGCTCTGCCCTCTCTTTGAGAATCAGGATAGAAACCAAGCACGATGCTGCACACCATACCCAGTAGCCTACAACCTTCAGCCAGATAAAGAGGGTCTAACAGAAGAGATCCGTATCTGCATTTGATACCAGGGAGGCATGTAACTCCTTTAGGTCACTGCCAGCTCGTAGAAAACAAATGATTGGAGTTATAGGAGTGTGCAGCTTAACTTCATTTTCTAGATCTTCAAAGTCTGAAGCAACTGCACTTATCATTTAATTTTATTTCCTTCCCAAAGTCAATTTATTGTTGTAGCACTTAAGCCTACACAACAGATTTGCTGTTTTCTCAGTATTATCAATCCCATCTTTGGAGAGTCTCTCTCATGTAAAGCATAATAGTAAATAAAAAAGCAAATAAAAATAGTTTAATATAACACAATTCTATAATTTATGTGGTTTATCTTCAATGTTCTCACTTGTCTTTTAGGCACCAATACAAACTGTAGCACGCTGAGGGTGGGAGAGAATAAAACGGGAGTGAAAAGTTAGATTCTACAACTGAAATGCCAGAAATTCTGTTTGGACATAAACCAATTTCTTCTGAGGCTGTGACTGCTAGATCTGCTAAATCTCATGCTGATTTCCACCAGATGAGATTTTAATTTATTTTTTTTTCCCCAACAACATGGAAAGTTAGAAAGTAGGCATGCACAGCCTGCCAATTTCCCTACAGGATAGGGAAAAAAATAAACCACGCAATACAGTCAGTTTTCAGTTTCTCAGTGCCTCCAAAGACAAAACCTGCTTTCCTTTTTCTATCTTTGTTGCTCCTGCAGGAGTTCAACATGAAAGATCAGGAGGGGCTGCATGCATGTGCACACGACAGAGTACAGAACGCTGAAAAACTGAAAGTTCAGGCAGCGTGTCATTAAAGCTATCAGTTCTGTTTTGACCTCCTGCTGTGGCCTTATCTGATCAGCTAATAGGAGACTGTAGAAAACGCTAAAAAGCACTTGGATCAGGCAACCTGCAATTAAAACAATTACGGAGCAAATATATTCCACAGACGATATTCATATATATTTAAATTTGCCAGAATGGAACGAGTCCTTTTCTAGTAATATCACATTTGCTTCATACTCCATTTCACACTGATGATAGGAATCACGATAGCAATCACAGAACACAGTCTGAAATGAAGTAGTTCACTGTACACGAGCAAAGTTATGGCACTGATTTGCCAGCAGCTAAAACATGAAGTCTCAGAATTGAATAAAAACAATAAGGAAATACTGGAGCAATTTAGATCTAAGAGGAGGTTAATAAAACAAGATACTGGAAGTGTGGTGTGTGATGCACATAAAACAGATCAGGAATTGTGGGAAAACATCAAAATACCACTTTGCTTTTTTGATTTTGAACATTCTGAAACTAAGTCTGCATTGTTAATTCTCTTCCTGAAATTTCCTGCTTTGCACTTCTCTCTAAACAACAAACTCAAAATATTAAGAGTGATTTTATTAAAACCCACATGCTTAAAACATGCAAATATGTATTTAATATAAAGCACAACTGAATTCCAAATTGGATTTATTAACAGAGAGCATCATCAAGTTAATTATGCAAATCATATATGAACCACATGGCAACTCTGAGATGTATTGAATGCAATTTTGTGGTCACTAAGTGAGACCGTAAAGGAGAGAGACCATTTAGTGATCTTCATGTCACTTCTACTATCTTTTCTAGAAAGTATCCTGGCTTAGGTCTCCCTGTTTAGGGCATTTTAATGTCACTGGTGCTCCTTGCCCACCATAGCACAGTACTAACTGTTCAGTGGAATTCAGGCTGGACAATCCACACAGCTGTATATACACACAACATACCAACTGACCAAACATAGGTAAACCTTTAAGCCTTCAGGAAATGTTGCATCAAGAACATCCAAATACAAGCACATATTCATATGTTTAGATGTGAACAGGCACAATGTGTGCTCTAGTAAGAGTTTTGCACGTGATGAAATGCACAAGCCAATATCACCCCAACAGGTAATATAAGAGGGAGGCATAAGTATCACGACAGCCTCCATTCGTCCCTTCTGGTAAAATCCACTCCCATAGAAAGATCTATTCCAATCCTGTATAAATCTTATATCAGAGCATGAAAATAGTGACGTTGTTCATCTCTCGGAAAACAAAAGCATCAAAGTGAGCTATCACATATCCATTTGTAGTAGAGCTGTCCTACCTTTTTAGTTTCATGTAATTTTCACTAGCTGCAGGTCTGCATTCAGCACGTTGCACCACTATTCCTTCCAGGGAAAGTTTATCTGGTACAAGACAACAAAGCAAAACTGGACATTAAAAAAAAAACCAACACAAACACAGTCAAAGCTTGCATTTCTGTTTAATTCAGATTTAATAAATACAATGCAATAATAAGTTCTCAAATGTCAAATTAAGTTCAAAGTCTCTGCTATTTTGACACTGAGGAAAACGAAGGAGAATCATTCTTGTACAGGTGGTATTCCCAGCACATCTTCATTTTGCAATCAGATGCTTTACGTATTAAGAATGAATCACAAAGGTGAGATTTTTAATAAAAGTGTGGGCCTACTTTCTTCAGACAGTTGCACTCAACTTACCTAGGAATGGTTTTCTAGAAATTCTCACTGAATACAGTCAGCATAAAAAAACCAAAAGCCTATCTACAAAGAAAACTTACCTACCAAAATATCCAAAATCAGTGAAAGACAAAATGAGATTTAATTTTGTTTTCACCTTCAGAAAAAAGAAGTAATTAATTTCCATCTTATTACAATAAAACATTGCTCATCAATGGAATGTTATTTTATTGCATTATGTATGTGCTAATGCTTGGGGAAAAAGGAAATGAATTACCTAGAAAACCACCTACCACATTACATTTAATAATGTTCTCTCCCCATTCACCTGGGTAGCAGTTGCTTTGTAGTCTGATGAGAACACCATTTAGCTTAGAGCAACAGTACTTAGACAGCAATGCGATAGTACCAGCCTACAAAGAAGTAAAAGCCTGAAAACTAAAAGCAACCATAAGCAGAAAGGAAGGGAGACGTAACACTTTTGCCAAGCACTTAATTTTGCACTACTGTGTCCTACTGCACGGAGGGTGGCGGTGCCAACTTAACAATTTCTTTTGGGCATAGCCAATGCAATATGTATAAAACCTACACCTCTCTGCAACAGCCTTGCTTAAA
This sequence comes from Lagopus leucura, assembly GCF_019238085.1. Lineage (NCBI taxonomy): Eukaryota > Metazoa > Chordata > Aves > Galliformes > Phasianidae > Lagopus > Lagopus leucura. Next base: position 13,297,614 of record NW_024962262.1, read on the forward strand.
AGAAAGGATGAGTTTCTTAACTTCAACGCCTTCATTAACTCTATTTAAAAATTCCTTCTGGAAGTCTTGTCTTGCTGTTGGCGCAGGGTGCTACACTGTCACTGCCAGTTCCAGCTGACAATACCACTGATGAGAACAGAAACACTCAGAAAACCAACATCTAGTAACACAAGGCAATTTATGAGATGCCTGAGATTTTTACCAATGCCTTATCAACTTAAAAACTATTACACATGGAAATCCCTAAATAATGCAGACAGCAATTGCTTCAACAACACATATCTAGAAAATAATTTAATTTTAAAACTCCTGTTTTGATTCAAAAATTCATTAAATCATGTAAAAGGAGAAGAATACACTACTTTTGCAAGTACTTAGGAACAAAATTTGGTGAACGAGAAGCTGGACATGAGCCAGCAGTGTGCGCCTGCAGCCAATCCTGGGCTGCATTAACGAAGGGGTGGCCAGCAGGGAGAGGGAGGTGCTTGTCCCCCTCTACTCGGCTCTTGTGAGGCCCCATCTGCAGCACTGCATCCAGGCCTGGGGCCCCCAGTACAGGAAGGACATGGAGCTCTTGGAGCGGGTCCAGAGGAGGGCACTGAGATGATCAGAGGGCTGGAGTACATCTCCTGTGAGGAAAGGCTGAGGGAACTGGGCTTGTTTAGCTTGGAGAAGAGAAGGCTCTGGGGAGACCTCATTGTGGCCTTCCAGTACTTGAAGGGAGCATATAAACAGGAGGGGAATGGCTGTTTATGAGGGTGGACAGTGATAGGACAACGGGGAATGGTTTTAAACTGAGACAGGGGAGGTTTAGGTTAGATATTAGGAGGAAGTTTTTCATACACACTGGAACAGGTTGCCCAAGGAGGTTGTGGATGCCCCATCCCTGGAGGCATTCAAGGCCAGGCTGGATGTGGCTCTGGGCAGCCTGGTCTGGTGGTTGGTGACCCTGCACATAGCAGGGGGTTGAAATGAGATGATCACTGTGGTCCTTTCCAACCCAGGCCATTCTATGATTCTATGAAAATAAAGCATCATTTTTATGAAAACATTTCCCTTTTTACAGATCCGTAAGGTTTTGATGAAAAGAAAACACTTGGCCAATTTGCCTGACTGCCTGAGCATACAATTAAATGTTATCCTCTTTCTTCTGTGCAGAATCTAACAACCTGTGTGTGACTAAAGTGCTACTAATATTGGTGCTTAATTTCCAATATGAATTTGTCTCCAGCTTCTGGCACTTGGTTCTCATTACGTCTTTCTATATTATGATAAAGAGCCTTTGAGTACCTGGTATTTTCTCTCTGTGAAAGCACTTTTACACAGCAATCAAGTCACTTCTCAATCATCTTTTCAATAAATGAAGCTAGCTAAAGTTCATGCATTATCTCACCGTAAGGCACTTTAATAAAAAACACACCTCAATAAAGTTGTGTGGCTCTTACCTGCACTAACTCAACCTTTCAATGATAGTTCGACAACACAGAGCCCAGAAAAGAGATGAAATACTTCTGTACCAGTCTTACCAAAACCATTTAAGGGAATAAAATAACAGCTACAGGAGATGAGCTTGAAATTCATCTTGCCTGATGTTAGCCCTCTCAAGGTTATTCTGCAAACTCTGAATTCAACACACAGAGGGAGACTTTCAGAAGACAATCGGCCTCATTTCTTTTAGGATTCAGTGAACTGCTCTGTGTTGGTGGTTCCCCCCAAGATCGATTGTTCAGGGGCTTGATGGAGTTGATTGCTTATTATAGCACCACTGCATCTATTCTGAGTCTTCCGACGCCTCACGTTTTATCTCTCTACTCTGCATCCCCCGTTCTTAGGGAATATATACATGTAATTGCTTCTGTCTTGGTTAAAATGCATTTTCTTTAAAAAGATTCTGTGAATTAAGTGATCCAGGTCATGCTACGACAGTCCTGTCACAGTTATTCACTGCCTGACCAGCACTGGTGTCAATCATGACACATCACATAAGCAGTGATTCTTACTTGCTGCTGTCTCTCTTGCTAATCCTGGAGAAAGCCCTTCAAACTACAGCCCAAGTGACTTCTTACTGATAATTACTTTCTGATAACTGTCAGCTAGCTTTTAATCTTATTTCATGCTTGCTGATTTATTTTTTTAGACAAAAATCAGAATGCCACAAGATTCTAAGTTATGTGCAATATGAGATATTAAGCAGGCTGCAAACACATCAAGCATATTTGCAGTCCCCCAAATAACAAGTTAGGTTTGTTTGACTAGAAAACCTTTCCATAAAGCCACATTTGCTAGTAGCCATCACATTTCTGTTCACTTCTGCCCATTGAACTCCATGACTATTTTTCCATTAGTTTGTATGGCACAAGGTTACTCATCTGAACCACCCAGCCCAGCTGTCTGAACACTGACACTATCGATCTCTGCACAAAACCCTTACTGAATTTTGAAACTGATCTTCTGTTTTAAGAATCAGTATCAGTGAATTTGAAAAGTTCCCCATACCAACTAGTTAGGAAATAAAGAAGGTTGCTGGAACCTACCAGTTAAGCATGACCATCCTTAGTAGTATCTCTTGATATAATTCTTCAACAATATCCCCTTTTAATTACCAGTGACCTGGACTTGGTTTTTGATGATCCCAAGTGTTGGATTCCCAGTACCAGGCTGACAGCAGTGTCTGAGAAGACCTTACAGCTAACCTAGCCTGGTGTCAAATCCCATTCGCTACCCAAAGCTGTGGTTCATGTTCCATTTTCCCTGGACTCTCCTGGGATTTTAAGTCATGCAGAGGCCATCAGAATAAATCTGCAGAGATGCGTGCAAACTTCCAAATGCAAGAATGCAGCAGGGAAACAGTTCTTACTCTCTTCACAGCCTAATTAGACTTAAATCTCTGAACGATGCTTGCTATCTTCAGAAACCTGAATCTCTTCTCACCTGTTGCAGGGCCAGAGCTGCAATGAACAGACATCCAAAGTGTCATGTCTCCCTTTACACTTCCATAGTACAGTCACATCAACCTAGAACCCAAAGGAGGAATAAGGCATGAAAGCAGAAATTCCCTATTAAAAAAAACCTACTTAAAATAAACCAGCCAGTACAACACGAATGAGCCAGTACCTGGAAGATCAGCTAAGACCAGTGATTAGATGGGAAAAAAGATGTCTCCCCAGGTGTCTGACACCATCAGTGACCACAAACAGGGTCAGCACAGCACCAGATAGGCTGCTCTACATGATCCTTATATGCAGCATCAGCCACCAGATGCACTCACGCCTCTACCTGTGCATCCCTATGCCAGCCCATAAAGAAATTTCAGCTGCTGACTCCTTCAAAGAAATGACAGGGAGATGTTGGTTCCAGCTTCAAATTCTGCTGATGATCACCATCAAAACGTAGTTAAAATGCTTAAGGCAGTCTTAGTAAACAGGCACTGGGGAAATTTACTGGAACTGTGCAGAAGATGTTTTGATAGATTTTTTTTTTGAGAGAGATAAGGAGACAAGGAGCCACAGAGAAAAACAGGCTGGCCCAGAGATTTTAATGTGTTCATTTCCTAGTCTGACTGCACTGCACCTAGCTCTAAGTTCCAGCACCTAGACCTTGTCAGACCAGTGACTGCTAAGTTGAAGAGCTGCATATAAAAATTTCCTGCCCACCCAGGCACTTACGTATTTTCCACCTCCATTAAGCTTAACAGGCCATGTTTTCTAAAATCTTCTAGTAGGCTTATTTTTCAGTTTCTTAACTGGTCTGAGGAAGTTGAGCTCACTCATATCTCTTCCTTGATGATACACGGGGCAGGAACCAGAGCTTGCTGCACACTGCCCACAGTGATGACCTCACTTCAGTTGTTCATGATGCATTCAGTACACACAGGACAATACCACAGTCCTTCTCCTTCCACAAACACATGGACATGCCCTGACTACACTGTATTTCTTTTCAGAAAGGGTGTAAGACACTAGAACAGGATGCAAAGAAGCACGTAGATGTGGCACTTAAGAGACATGGATTTAGGGCATGGTGGTGATGGGTTGACAGTTGGACTATATGCTCTTAGAGGTATTTTCCAACCTTAATGATTCTATGATTCCTAAGCATATAAACTTTATATTTAGCCATATTAAAATATTGTCTTAGCCAAGTACCCAAATGATTATCTGTCAGAAATTACAGAATCACAGAAACAACAAGGTTGGAAAAGATCCACAAGATCATCCAGTCCAACCATCCACCCATCACCAACAGTTCTCACTAAGCCATGTCCCTCAACACAACATCCAAATGTTCCTTGAACACCTCCAGGGTCGGTGACTCCATCATCTCCCTGGGCAGTCCATTCCAGTGCCTGACCACTCTTTCACAGAAGTAGTATTTCCTAACGTCCAGCCTAAATCTCCCCTGGCACAGCTTGAAGCCATTCCCTCTAGTCCTATCACCAGTTACATGAGAGAAGAGGCTGACCCCCAGCTCACTGCAACCTCCCTTCAGCTAGTTATAGAGAGCCATAAGGTCTCCCCTGAGCCTCCTCTTCTCCAAATGTGTCTCCTTGTCTACTACACTTTCAGTCTGTATCATCTCCAGACTTCAGCAGTAACTATCTCCTTGATCACTGCTCGAGAACCAAGAACCAAATCACATTAATGTATAGGTGATAAGCCTCTGCTTAATATTTACCAGCTTGAAACCTGGCAGACAATTTTTGTATTTTATATAGTTTTATAATCTATATAATTTTTGCATTTTGACAAGCAGTATCTACTTAGAGGTGAAAAGAAAAAAGCATCATCTCTTTTGCTGAACAAATTACAACCAAAAACAGGAAAAAATATTTGGCCAGTCTATTTTGCCTACACTCACATAGATGAGCACCATATCTTTCTCCCTTAATTTTGAACTGATTGATTTCCAAGTCAGATGTTTATTATTTTTCATACAGTCAATTTTGTTTGGGTCATACAATTTACCTTTTGAATGCTGGCATAACATTTGCTTCTTCAGTCTTGCAGTGCTCAAAAGTTAATGAAAAATATCAACAGTAAGTATTGGTAAAATTTCATGGACAAAACTCTTGAATGTTCAGACTTTCTTATTTGAAGTTCTTCACTTTTAATTAGTGTGCAGAGCTTGTCTTCAGTAGCCATTAATCAACATCTTGCAAATATTTATTGGGATGAGAGTGGCTATGCTACTATTACTGTGAGACAGTAACTACTGAATGGTTTAATTGTCCCAACAACCTGGCCAGCTTTCTGTGTTACAACATTAAATGCCTAATGCATTTCCTCAGTAACCCAAACAGATTTTATTAGTGTGGCTTCCTAACATGTTTCAAAAATTCTCCACCTCTTTTAGCTGTAGATTTCCCCTGTTATCATTCTGTACTGAAATAAAATTAGCTGCTTTCTGTAATCCAAGACAGTTTCACTGATAACAGAATCTCAGTCAAGCTGATGCTGTTCAGATGTGTAAGATGAAGCCTTGGTAAAGCACTGGTTTTCCAGTGATGTGCTCCAGGACCAGATCCTCAGCTCTGAGGCATGCTCAAGCTCCACCAGGTGCTGCTTCCTGATCAGCAATCAGAAAAAAGATGGAGGCTGAAGAAGAGGAAGGTTTTTTTTCCACAAAGAAGCACATCAGTCAGAATGAGGGATAGCTCCCTAGTTCCATTATCCTCAGCTCTGCTTCCCTTGTAGCTGACAGATTCCAGAACTGCATTTTTACCATCTCTAGGACAGTGTCTGAGAAGAAACTGGATAGTTGTAGGGTGACAGTGCCACCCAGGTGGTCAGTTCCAGCGACCAAGTGACACACTAGCAGCCTGGAAAGCGATGGTTACTTCAGGACTTCTAGCTACCAACATCAGCAAGCACAATTCAGTTGTGCAGCGCACAAACAGAGGCAGTCCACCTGTGGCATGGGATAGCATTCAGCACTAAGTTGTTCAGTCCCAGTGGGAAGCAGAAAGGACTGAGACAGGACTGAGCGCAGTTCCCTCCACTCCCAGTACATCACACAGACTCTGAGAGCAGAAAACTAGGTGAAGTCTCTAGATTTGCATGCAAGTTGCCTACCTTTGCCAAAAGGGACCTCAGGGCAATTTTCTAGAGGAAGGGAAAAGGGAATCCAGTTCTTCTGGCGTACACTAAGCTACGTGAAGCCACTGAAATATCTTCTACTTCACTAAACCTACAGGCACTGCAATAGTGCATGCATCATCGAGTGTATGCAAAGAATGAGGGCTCTTTGGAACAGACATCTTACAGTAGATCACAGGAAGTGGAAAGTTGTCACAAAGATGTGCCAGCCTCAAATTCTGTATTACAGACAACTGTCAGCTGCAGTGAAGTAAAGCTGCATGGGTCTGTCACGAGTAAAATTTTACATCGACTCTAAATGTTTCAAGCCTCAAAGGTTTAAATGCATATATTCATGATCTTCACAGTCTATTTGCCATATCAAATAGATTTTGAATATTTTATCATATGAACCACTAGAATGATTTAGTGTGATCTTTCAAAGAATATGTACTTGTTCATGGAAGTGGAAAATTTCAACTCTAAGTATCAAAATATTCAGAAGATTACAAATGTGGAAAATCAAAAGAGCCCAGATACTGTTCTGTAACTGCTGCCTCTTAAAATGTAGAGAGTTCAGCTCTCCTATCCTTTACAAACCTCAGCTTCTTGGAAATCCCTGCTTAATTCTGCCAGGACATTACTTGTTCAGCTTCAAAGTGTTTCAACAACACCATGCAAGACAAAAGCACTGCAGAAACCATTCTCCTAGGAACCACTAACACTATATTTAACACTAAATTATATATGACATAAGCACATTAGCTGACTTTTCCATCACTGGATAATAAATTTGAACAGAAGTCTCTTGCAATGACAAAAAAAATAAATAAATAAATAAAATTCAAACTGTTCCAGCCTTTCATTTTCTTGATTATTCACTCAATAATTGTGAATGGAGTTGATTTGGGAAAAAGAAGTTTAAATGTTTAAAGATCAGAAAGTGGTTGAAATCTCTGACTGAACAATGCTAAACACTTCAGTGGTCTCAAAGAGTTAACATTAAAACCATGACTAATTCCTGATAAAAAAAAATCTAATGAATAATATCTGTTTAATAAACCACACGCGGCAGCAGAAAAAAATAGAGTATCAGTGGTAGGGATACCCTGGCAAGGCTGAATTTTAAAAGTGCATTTATTTCTACTAGGTTTAATTGCCAATTAATAAAATATTATAGTGATGATTCCACAGTATCAATAAACAGCCTTAGAGACAGTGAGAACAGTATGAGTAATATCTTTAGAAACAGAACAGAAAAATTCACAAAAGGATCATCTGACTTTCTGTTGTTTATTGGGCCCAAGCAGGAGGCATTCACCTGTAGAAGTGAAAAACTCAGCTGGACAAAGATGGGCTCTGCTCCCCCCGGCCAGCCCAACATAGTGCTCACTGCTCACACTGCTCACTGCTCACTGCCCTGGATGCACGCAGTGCCTGCCACCCACTGGTTCCTCACAGCCCCAGGAAATGTACACACAGATGTGTGAGGAGCCTTCCTCTCCCTGCTTAAAGGGGAAACCTTTCCTAAAAGGAGCCCGAAAGCCAACCTCAGTGAAGCTTCACAGAGAGAAGACAGCCATTTGATTGTAGCACGCTCTGCTGCTGCTGCTGCTGCCGCTGCTCCCCCCATACACAAGTGTTGCTAAGCTGTAATGTTAGGTGATGTTCAGCATGCTGTCTGTGAGCACACTAACCCTTTGTTCCACAGGCCAGCAGTTGTTGCTATTGAAAAAGAAGGAATTATGCCACTCAGTGACTTACACACCATGCATGTGAACAGCAAACCGCTCTCCTTTCCAAAACAGTTTTTATCTACGGCACAGATAAAGCCAAACCTCATTAGGCTGCTGCAGTGCTTGTATTGGTGCGGAATGCTTCCATCAGCTGAAAATGGAAGCTTTCATCACAAAAACTCACCAGACCGACAAGTCTTCAGCAGCACTTCCAAAGTAACAGTACAAAATCATCTCAGTGCCACACACACATCTTATACGTGAGGAATAACCATAACTGATACCTCTCTATGTACCACTAGGGATGCCTTCACTTTCTGTGCTGCCCTGCTGTACGAGCAGGTACCACAGATCAGTACCTAATACAAGGAAAATGTGAAAAAAAGCTCCATACAAACTGAGATCCTTGCACCGTAAATGAAGAGGAGTGTTTAACTCCAGAAGCATTACACACAATTTGGCCAGCTGATACTACAAACACATTGCAAAGCATTAAAAACAAGGTGCCCTTTAGAAGAGCATTACTCATTTCTGTGCGGAACTCTCAAAACTCTGTAAACTTCCTAGGTGTAAGGACAGAAAGAGAAGTGGTTTTTATCCCCTCCTTCCCTCACACAGTTAAATGCAAATTCCCTCTACAGTCATATTCCTGCCATCTCCCTGCATACACAGCTGATACGCCACCTACTGCAAAACCCAGCTGACAGCCCGAGCAATGCTAGCAGCATTTCCATTCCAACATCGTGCCTGAGCTGAAGAAAGGTGCTCTTAAATAAAAATTTCTCTTTCCAAGCTGACAAGAACAAAGCAAGATCGCTGTGCCTGCTTCGATAATGGAGAGAAAATCAAACAGGAGAGCAAAGGAATCTGAAGAAAACCACAGCAACTTCGAGGGCTCTGAGCAAGACAAGGACTATAAAACGTCTCTGATTACTCTGAATGTTGGTGGCTATCTGTACATCACACAAAAACAAACACTAACCAAGTACCCAGATTCTTTCCTCGAAGGTATCATCAACGGAAAAATAATGTGCCCGTTTGATGCAGATGGACATTACTTCATAGACAGAGATGGACTCCTGTTCAGACACATTCTGAACTTCCTACGAAATGGAGAACTTCTTCTACCGGAAGGGTTTCGAGAAAATCAACTTCTGGCACACGAAGCAGATTTCTTTCAGCTGAAGGTCTTATCGGATGCAGTGAAATCGAGGTGGGAGAAGGAGCAGCTCGCATCTCGAGAGACCACTTTCCTGGAAATAACTGACAGCCACGACCGCTCGCAGGGGCTCCGGATCTTTTGTAATGCTCCTGATTTCATAGCAAAAATAAAATCCCGAATCGTACTGGTGTCTAAAAGCAGGCTGGATGGATTTCCAGAGGAGTTTTCAGTCTCTTCGAATATAATTCAATTCAAATACTTCATAAAGTCTGAAAACGGTACGCGACTTGTGCTGAAGGAGGACAACACCTTCGTCTGCACCCTGGAAACTCTTAAGTTTGAGGCAATTATGATGGCTTTAAAATGCGGATTCAGACTGCTGACCAGCCTGGATTGTTCCAAAGGATCTATTGTTCACAGCGATGCACTTCATTTTATCAAGTAATTACAGAGGCAGAGGAAACAAGCATGCAGTCGGCAGACCTCCTTTAACGGCAGCGTCCTGGCATCACAGATCTCGTATCCAACCAGCCCCGTACCACACAGCTCGGCTGCTCATCGGTTAATGTGAGCTAATGGTATGTAAATCTCGTAACGACATCCATCTCCGGCTTATTTGAGCTGAATGAAATTTTTATTAAATTCAGGCATCAGATTTATCTGCTAACCACTGTAAACAGAGACCGAATGCTTTCTGGTATTTGTACTATGTTTTTCTCATGCTGTTTTTCAACCGGGAAGTCTCGCTGGATTTCTGTGTACTTGTATGACTAACACGCATACACCTAACTGCTGTGCCGAGTAGCACGGAGACTATTCTCATACAACAGGCAGGCTCACAGTATGTTCTGCTCCTCATGAATTCAGAATGGATTTTAACTGGAATAAATGTTTTTAAATGTTCCTTAGTGTTGATGCTAATTTGTTGTTACGCTGAATTTGCACAAAGAAAAACAAAAAACCAAATGTGGTATTAAAAGAGGGTTTCAAAATTAATCTGCTTGATTCTAAAGTTAAACAACTCCGATTTCAACTTTCTTGCAAAGAAATTCACAGCTGTGCTACTACATTAATAGCAACTGCTAAGAACATGTCAGCCAACCCATAATGCTGGGGGGTCAGTTCTATGATGGGAAATGAGTTGACTCTGCAGAGAATGTTACATTTTTCTGCATATATCTATTTATCAGATGGCTAATAAAAATGTTTGGCATAAAATTTCATGTAACAGGTTTCCAACAGTTTTGTGTAACAGGTTTCCAACCTCCTATAATGCTGAAGTCACTACTTTCCACTAATCACTGGTGATCATAGAGACAGGCAATTAGAGCCCTGCACAACAGCTTACCAAAAGCAAGTAGTAGTATTAGTTTTGAATAGACAACCTGTTGCATTTAGGAAGCATCAATGTAAGCGATGGAATAAATACCTTCTTTCTTCTCATCTGCACAGCTTATTAAATCTTCCCATTTGTATTTTAAACTGAGTTTACAAAGCAGTCAATCCACAAAAGCCAAATGAAAAATCATCAAGCAACGCAAATGGAAGCTGCTCAAACTCTGAGTTTAAGCTTCGACCATCAGTGAACTCTACCACCACAAACAGCTCAAATGAACCCAAAACTCAAGTGAAATGCTATTAAAGAAAGCAAACCCATCATCCAAGTGGTTTCTTAGCTTTCCCAGAATATCTGCTTTGTACAGAAAAAAGAAAGCAAACATTAAGAATGCACAAAGAAAAAGCAGTATAATCCATGCTAAAGTGACAACTGAGGAAAACAGACAATATCTGATAGGAAGAGAACAGCCTTCTTTTGGATTTTGGAGGGAATAAATCCATCTTTAGTAACAGTGACCAGGAATACAATGCCATACAACAACTCCCTCCTTACCCTCCACTGTCAAACTCTGTTCATTGTAACATACAACGGCTGCTGGTATCAGAGACCCTACAGAAGAACTCACAGAGGGAGATCAGACAGAAGTGACTGAACAATAACCTACTATGATTTTATCTAGTAGGAAAATCCACTATCTCCAGAATACCTCTTTAGAACAAACCCTCGGGCTAGAAACTTTTCTGTCCTCCCTATGCTAAAAACGTAACGATTAAAAAAGATGTGGCTTTAAGTGGAACTTTCCCAAACTGTTTAAAATTTGCATCACTGTAAATTTCAGGCATGCAAGTCTGTGTGTCCCAGAACTGACCCACGTTAGTCCAAATGCATTAACCACCCACAAAAGATATACAGTAAAATGTAATTTCTTACATACGCACCACTATCACACTTTTAGGCCATTTCAGCCAGCATGCTATCGCTGTGTACGTGTCCAACACCCTCCTTCACCACCACAATTGTCAGAAATCCTCACTAATCACTAATCGTATACTTTAAACTATCACTAGAACTTCTGTGGAAAGTAAATGCAATAGCTCACCTGAAACACATTCAAATTCCTGCTGATCTGCTAGGACAAGTACTAGGAATACCCTCACACAGAATGACTCTGTGAAACTCATTTGTAGACACACTTCTTCACATGAGCAAAAAAACAAAAGCGCTGGGACAATCTAACCAAGCTCCTTCTATAATCTACAGGTTTTAAAGGCTGCTCTCAGTGCTATCAAATACACAGCCTGTATAAGCACAATGTCTGGAGAATTTGCTCCTCACCCATTTTCACTTAAATGCTTTTGGTTGTAACCTTCAGATAGAATTAAACTCTGGTTGGGATTTATAACGCTGTTCCAGTTGAGAAGAAGAAAATAAATTAATTAATTTTGATTCCAAACCATTCATAAAAATCTGTCGTGGTTGCTTGCCTTTCATTTGGGCTCTTCGGAACTGTTAGCACCGTTGTATCAGAAAGAAGCACCAGTCGCCCACCTCAGTAGAACTTCACTCATGAAAAAGAAGCAGAGTTCGATGGCTCTGCATTTACTATGGAAAGTACTTTTGTAATGTAAGCTATTCACAAGTTGGTAATCATAGGTAACGTTCAAACCACTTGAAATACTTTCTAAGAATATTTTGCAGCTATTCTTAATAGTCTTACTGGAAAGCTTTTATTCGCCAGCATTTGGTTCAGAGTACCTACACCCTCCTAATGTATGAAAACAAAAAAAGCTCTTAAACTATTTTTGTTATTATTTTTGAAGTGAAAAATTACATAACTATGCGTACCTCTGATCAAATGTACCCACTCAGCTGTTGGAATCACAGAGCAGAAACAGAAGGAAGATGGGGATAACAAAATCATTGTCTTCCAGGTTCACACTGAACAAACCCACAAATACATCGAATTATACAGTTACCATTGCATTGTATGTTTCCTTTTTACTCCATAAATAAATTTAATAAAATGCAAATACACTTTGCATATGTTCACTCGGGTGGGTGCTTGTGTTCCTATCGCTGTGTCAGAAGAGACAGTGAGTTTTTCTTTTCCTGCCTTGCCTTTACAATTGGAAATTGTATACTTAAGGGTACTACAACAAAAATAAATCACAAAATCAAGTGCTTGGGTCAGAAATACTAACAGCTATTTTAACAGTACTGATTTGAATATAATTTACATGCAAGTACTTCTATTCCTCTTTCACTAAGAGCTACTTATCAGTACTAAAACCTACAAGAATCATGAAAGAAATGTGTGGATTTTCAAAGGTAGGAGTAAAAAGTAACTTCCTCTTCCCCTAGGGGGCACTTTGCCTGCTCTTGCTCTATGTCAACTCCACTTGCCTCTGTCTGTTTTTTGGGCAAGAAAAAGGGCCATCCAGCAAACAACTCAGTAGCGAAGGAGGGAGCTGAAGACAGGACTGACCAACACGCACTGCAGAAAGAATATTCTGGCCCCTGTAAACTCATTGAATGACTGTTCATTAAGTATATATATATATTGATCAAATCACCCATTGTACTGCCTCCTCCCGCACTTGCATATGCCAATTTTCCATCAGCTAAGGAGAAAGCAATGGCAGTTTTATCACACTTGGCACTATGCTGTTATAGTTATCACCAATTCAGTTTATTTCTGTACAGGACAAAACCTAAGAGTGGCTGCATTACGTCAGACTAAGGTCTGTCTTTCCCAATATCCCGTGGTGACTGTGAACTCTATTTCCATCCCTCAGTCCTTCATATCTTTTGGCAGGATCACCAGTACTGATTCTCTGCACATCCTTCCCTACCTTGTTTTCCCCCCAGTATCACACAGCTACTTTTCATTTTTCTCTTAAGCCACTCACCCCCTTCATTAGAGGGGCTGTGGGGCTTTGTTAGGGGTGAGCATCAGCCTGACTGTAAGAGGAGAAATCAGTAAAGAATATAGGAAATAATATAGGAAGCAGACAAACATCTATGATGCTCCCCTGAAGTACTCCCTCAGACTCCAATCACTTACTACCAATGATCTCTAGAGCCAAAGGTGGCTTCGAGAGGTGGCCTCGATGCTAGGAAATAGGGCCCTGAATCAAGGCCAAATTACAGTTCTCATCTCAGTCATTACTGCCTACCCACTGATCAGTGTTCAGCATCCTAATTGCACTACTGACATTTTCACATACTTACGCCATATTTTTAACTGTATCTTCGCATTCATACTTACTACGACTGTGTAAGTGACAATTGGCTACTTCTTTTCTAAGGCAGTTAATACTTATTTAGACCTTAAAGGGAAAAACATTACATCATTTGCAGCAATCAGTGACACTGTAATTTTCACTTGCTTCTTACAAGCATTGCAAGGCTGCCATTCAATGAGACAGGAAGGTCTGAAGAAACGTAAGCTCTCTAGCTCTCTCCCCATTAGCATACAGGCAGAATAAGGGCATGCAATGAATATAACAATTTAACAATGGAAGTGCTTCATTCATTACTTTATCTGTATAGAAAGGTCACAGTGCCCTAATTCTGTCAACTAATGAATCAGGATGAGTGATGGGGGCACGAGTCAACTTGGGTCTATGACAAAATAAATATTATTTTCTTAGACTAGAATTAATTCATCTTTGCTAGACAGCTATTATCCAACCTCAATCTTGTCTCCTGCCTTAACATGTGGCAGAAGTTCTTAGACTGACAGGAAAATGACTACTAGTTAACAAAATACAAGCATTTTCACACGAACAGACAGGTTTGCATACTTTATTCAGTTGAAACAAAGCCATCATTAAAGTACAACAAATTTAAGATCAGAAAATATGATGGCTTCCAATTAATTTTGAAATTGCTGTTCTGGAAGCGCTATGCAAGGGTATATCACACAGAGCGCTTTCTCTAAACGCTGCCTTCATAAATCATCATTCAAAGTAAAATGCCAGAAAATAAGAAACGCTGCAAGAACTCAAGACCGTAGGAGGGAGATGTACGATGGCACCAGAGCAAGCATTCTGAAAGAAATTGCATAATAATCTGCAGAACCAGACAGTTGATTTCTCTTCCTAAAAATGTGTGTAGTAGGAGTGCCACAGCTAAAGCAACAGTCTCCAAAAAAACTGTTTCTATCTGCACTGGTAACAGCTTAACATCATTGCCATTATCATATAGCACCACATTTGTTCATTTTAAGCTTCTGGAAAGAATACTGCCCTGCTGCTTCAGAAAGAAAAATGTTCAAGAAACTGGTACAAGAATTGTACCCGTAAACATCAGCTACTCATTTAAAACATTATTACATGATGGCGTGCAAGTTCAACACAGTTAAGGTTTGAAAAGCAAGTAATTAGAAGATGATTTTAAAAACCAAGTTGTTCTAAAGGTCTGTAAAGTTCTGATAATGCTAAAAATAAGTAGGTATTGCCTTGGTGTCTGGTGTTAAATAATTTGGGGAGACATTACATAGGTTAGTGGAAAAGAGACCAACTACACCAAGGAAAAGAGAAGTGAGATTTTAAAACCCAAGGCTGCTTCCTAGGGAAAACTCCAGCTCCAGGAAAACAGGGATCCAAGAGGCTTGCTAGTGCTTGTAGTGCCAGGCTGTCCAAGCAAAGAGGAGGGGGTGGTGCAGTGAGCCAGCAGTGAGCCAGCTCACAATCCCTGAGCACCAAGGATGAGCAGGGCAAAAGGACTCTGTGAGAGTGACTGTAACCTTGGGGCCTTGGGTTGATGATGAGGCACAGCTGCACAGAGTGTAACAGTGAGATTGGACAACACAAGTTTATGGCCTAATTATCTCCGAAGTACTGCTACCACAACCAACTTTTGGTTTTTGATAAGTCATGTTTCAGAAAGACTTTTTTTTTTTTTTTTTTTTTCTGCAGCTGCAGCAGCAGAAATAAGAGGAAAGATTCCATTTTTTTACTTGTTAACAGAAAAATACCAAGCTATAAGCTACTCCTGCAGCTCTGCAGCAAGCTGCTTGCTAATTCAAAGGAAGTTCTTGATTTTGTACCATAGTGAACAGATGAATAAAAAAAAGAACAGGTCAGATGTGGGTACAGACTCTCTCAATTAGAAAGAAAAAATTAAGCAAACAAACTAGCAATGAACAGCCTAAGCACCAAAAAACATAAACAGAATATGCAACTGTACCACCAAACCCAGTCATTTTCTGCTTCTCTACTACGTAAGTAAAGCCTTCAGCAAGTACTTGGGATACAGAAGTATATTTTCTCAATGCTGAAACTGGTAATCTCATAAAAAACAAACCAAAGCTCCTGCAAATCAGGCAGGTCAGAATCACCTAAAGAGAGAAAAGGGTACTCTCAGCTTCCTAGCTTTCCCAGGGCTAACTCCGCATCTCAGGCATTGCCAGTTCTTGTGCTATTTCCTATACATTTGCTAAAACGAATAGAAACTCATATTCTTTCCCTACAGTTCAGAAATCTAACATATAGACTTCTTCATGCCTTCTTATACAATAATAAAAATCCATCTCTCTAGTACTTTCTGCCGTGCACAATGATGATTTCTGGCTTGCACACAGATTACAGTGCAGAAATCCCAAAGACAACCTGCATGAGTAAGACAATATGCTGTAGCACAGCTACACACTGTTCCTGCTCCTGTTGGCAAGAAGCTGGGGCTGGAAAAGCCTTAGAGTCCAAGGAGAGCACCAAATGAGCTCTGCTAGACTGTTTCCAGACTCAGGCATACAGAAAGCTGAGGTCCTACTGCACGACAGCCTCCAGTACTCTCGCATCCAATTGTAACTAAGGCAGAGGTAAATAACTACAGGCAACCTTAGAACTGCTCCTGGCTTTGCCCTCAGAAGTCACTCCCACGTTGAGCCTGTTCAGTCGCTTCAAGTGGTTAAGGCTACCAAGCTATGTGAAGCTTCTTCATCCTCACTATAAAATGGAGTAGTAATTTGTGGTAAGTAAAGAGGGAAAATGAAAAAAAAAAAGAACTTATCACAAGCACGTTGTTTAAAAATGCAGGCAGATGGCTTACCATATAACTAGACATGCTCCAAAAGAAATGCCTCCTATTTATTTCCATGGAAACTACAACAGCTACAATGAAGATAACATTATTTGATAGAATATATTCTCAGCTACAAAACACTATTTTGTGACATAGTACCTCATGTTAGCTAGGCACATCTCCATAAACATTCAGCACTCATTGATGAATGTCAGTGGGAGCTATTTTTTCTGCATGGAGGAGTTCACTGACACACTTTTGTTTCATATGCACTTCCATATCAGATGCCATTTTGTCAGACTGCCTCTCTGCTGCCATCCGTCACATGGCAACAATCTGTAACAGAATATTGGCAGGAAGGTTCAATCTCTTCTGCCATACCATCAACATCCACCTCCGACGTCACGGGCCAATGTAATAAAATAGGAGGTATTACTTTCAGAGCAGCCCTTATCAATTGGAAAAAAACAAACAAAAAACTACAGTTGGAGAATAATAGTACTGGGTCAGCTCAGCATCTTGTTTCCAACACAGTGGTGGATGCAGACATCCATGAAAATGCTTATGGACAGATTAAACATGTTGGATTCTCACCCTAGATACACACCAAGCCACCATCAGGCATTTGTGAGTCTCTAGACTAGAATCAGATGTCTTCTTAATCTCCAGACCTTTCAGTGGATATTCTTTTTACACGTCTTTTTGGTTGTGAAAGCCTTTAACATAAAGTATCTTTACAAACACATCTTCTGGCAAGGAATTCAGCAGCTTAATTACATTTTGAGTGTAGAATCACTTCATGTTTGCTTTGAAACTGCTTCCTGCTAGTTTTACATCCACTACATATCAGCCCTGTACTGGTCAAGGCAGCAAGCTCTTGATCTCTCTCTCTGCCCCTTTAAACCATCACCTAAGGCTTTAATTTAGTCCTCTAATGCTGCAAAGGACTGATGATGGACTCCAGTGATGCAATCATGCTGGCAAGTAGATGAACTCCAATAATCAGCAAAATTTCTCAGAAAAGACAACTACTTGTGGAGTCATGGTATGCAAGATCAGACGTGGCTGAAATTCCTGGGATTACTTGAGAGTCACAAAGAAAGCCCAAAACCTCCAATACAAGCCAAAAGTGTACTGCTCAGCAATGTAATCCAACAAACTGGACACTGGCACAGCTGAAGGAGGGAATATGCTTGGGGCATTGACTCCCACTGTTTCATACTGGGTTCTGTTCTCAGAATAGAGCCTGCACAATAAAATTATAGGTCTGTACTGAAAGCTGTGAAGTTCACTACATTTAATTTCTTATAGTATTTTTTTAAATGAGTTTGAGACAAACTATAAATGCAATAAAATGACTGCAGGCTAAACACATCAGGAATTCTAAGTCAAGAAGATAAATACTATAATATTCATACAGTATTCTAAGATAAACAGACATTAAAGACAGTATTTATGCAAGTTAAAATAAAAATCAGCTCCAATTAATATTAATCTACATTAAATCCATATCCTTTATACTGTTCTACCACTTGGATATCCACAATATTTATTTTACCCAGTATAATAGACTCAGACTACCTTGAAAGAGAAACGGTTGCCTCTCTGTGTATATTAACAGCAACAAATGGAGCCTCATTACTTATTGTGATTCCTGGAATACTACCAAGAAGCCTGTAATTTAAGTTTTATTGCATTTACCTGCCAACAGAAAGAAAAAAAAAAGTTACATTTCCAAGACAAAAACTGCTTCTGTGGCTTGAAAATGACAGATTCTGTAATTAAGTTATCTTCAATACTGAGGTTTCTGCCAGCATTTAAATAATTACTCCTTTACTGCTGATGATCATTCTTCCCTTTAAAGCTTTACTTTTGGAGTACAATTAATATATACTAACCACTTTCAAGTAGATTAAAATCAAATGTGCACGTAGCAGCTTCATGCAGTTCTGCCATAATGTAAAAAGTCTGTGTCCTTAACAAAAAACAGCTGGTTTACTGCATGCAGTTCAGCATTTAATAGAAGTACATACACTGAATTTTAAGTATTCCAACACATGTATAATCAGTACCCGATTTTTTTTATTACATCAGAAAATGGAACAAGTTATCATCATCTGCAGACAATTCAAATGTTACATATTTGTGTCTGCAGTCAAACATGTATGCTCACAATTGGCAAAATTTTAGTACTAGGTTCATGTTCTATTGTCTGCAGCATCTCAGATAATTTAGTCCTCTTACCCAAAGTCCAATAAATGGTCCCAATGGTGCTTCTCCTCTCACTAGTAGGCTTTAGTATTACTCACTGGCAGGCACAGGGAAAGAGATGACTAACCTTGTCCTAAAGCATGTTAAGTTCTGATGGCTGCTGTTTGCCATGACCTTATGTCAAACATTTTAAGAGATGAAATTTAAACACAACGGGAGGCAACTGGCTTGAAGTGGGTTCAAGAGCTAAATACATGTGATATTCCTTGATGTACGTGTCCTTGAAAAAAATATGCACCTGGAGTTTCCATACACAGCTGACACACACTTCCCTATGAAAGATTAGCTATGCTTTCCAAATGATGCTCTCAAAGCCTCAGTAATATTATAATTAGCTGCTGCCCAGGCAACTTTAACACACCTCCAAGAGGACAACACAAGAGAACACATTTCTTTACCATACCATGCCTGAAAGACCATATGTGCTAGAGACAGCAGCTTTGGGGTATTTCCATCTGGGGGCAGGTTGGAGCACAGGTCACACTTCACCTGGCAGAAATGCTTGGTTTTCACAGCTTCTGTCGTCACTGACAGCACTTATAGGGAGGTGCAAGAGAATCTATAAGCCAACAAGATCTACGTACATGTATTTGGGTTTAAATTAGTTGCTCAGAAAATATATGATGTTGCTCAGCGTCATATAGGAATGAGTAGGACCAATTCACATTTCTCTTTCCTTTAGTTGACATCTTACCTGTTACCTTCCTTTCACATTCAACAAAAACCTGGCTCCAGGCACTGAACAACATTGGCTGAATCCCTGAGCACTGTTGATCTCAAATTATCAAACTGAATATGTGAAAGGAGCTCACATTTTTTTTTAGGTAAACTTGTTTGATGTTATACCTTAATTCCTTAATATTTTGACTACAACCTTCACATCATTCAAAGTTGGAACCAGTTACATGGGCTCAAAAACCAACAGGGATACTTCACAGAAGTGAAATCGAAGAGGGCCTACTAAATAAAATGCCATCACTGCTCGGTCTGGATCTCTTTACATCATTAAAGACTGGAAGAAGTATTCCTAGGGAAGCACCACAATGCTGTTACGTTGTTCTTATCCTCTTCTCATAAATTCTTAGGCACCACTGAGGACAAGATACTGGGTACATGATCTTTGGTCTGAACCAGTATTGTGTTGTCTCTCTGTACAGTATTAGGTATTGTGGCAACACTGATCCAATTATAAATGTTACTACAAACATCATACGTAATGCTAATGATCTATAAAATAAGTTCTGAAGATTTACAGTATCCTCCTAAAGCAAAAATTCTGGTTAAAATCTTAAGGAAGTAAATCAAAGGATCTCCTTGTATTATTTGTCTCATTCACTTCCTTTATTTACTTTCTAGGTACAAATAAATTTTATTGCAGAAACATCTAAAAGTAGTCACAATGGGTCTTGTTATGCTAAAATAATACACAAAAGTATACAAGACATCATCTTTGCCTCAAAAGTACTTATTGTGGGACAAGATAAAATAGACCAGCAGTGAAATGGAGGACTGAAGAAGCTGAATTACTTGAAGGGTAGTTAGGGAAAGGTCATCTGAGTTCCATGATGCATTTGGGAAAAAAAGTGAATAAACAAATTCCAAACCAGTACGTGTAACCGATGGCTAAGAGTCTTCCTTTAAATGCCTTTAAATGGTGTAACCAATTACCATCATTTAGTAACTGAATCCCCAACCAGCTTAATTCTATCAGATGAGTTTGGCACTTTATCTTGTCAGTGTATTTAAACAGTGCCCAGCATGCAGTTGCTCATTCTCCTCACTGACGCAACAAAAGCAACTAAATATATACAGTCATCTTACACAACGTACCATGGATGAGGAGCAGCAGAAAGAGTGAGATGCAGACAACTTAATCATTCACATGAAAAGCCAGAACAAAACTGAACAAAACAACTGCAAAGCACAAACAAGCATGTATGCCTACAGCTACATAGAAATACCAGAGAAATGCAACGTAAGTATTGATATGCTGACTCATTTTAGAAGTGAGCTCCTTTAAATGCAACCTCCCATGGCAGTGAGTCTCAGTGTTCAAGTGGTATACAATACCAATCTCTAGAAAGTAGCCCTTCATAACCTGAAAGTCATATCACAATTAACTTATAGTTACAGTGATTGGGCTTTAACAACTATCTGGAATAAACTGCTAAACACAAGAAACAGACATCTTCATGCTACAGTGTACAAAAAAACACATCCAGAAGACAATGTGAAAGACTATTAGCATTATACTTATGTTTAGGAATTCCTTTTAAAAAGAAGGACGGGGATTGTAAGACTCTTTCCAGTTCATCTACTGCCTCTGCCATTCCTTATTCTTAGTGTTGGTACAATTAAATCTGTATGCATCACAGGTAATCCTACAAACAAGACTGAGATGTGTCTATATACACACTGCATTAGCCATGTCTAGTTGCCCAGGATCGCAGGCTCCTTCTAAACCTGCCACTTATTTGCACTAGTTCATTAATGACCTTTCTGAAATCTCATTCTTTCATAAAAGCAAAAAGGGAATTTTTATTGAATGCTACTTGACACTAAGATTTTCATGCTGTCATGTACATATCTGGCAATTTCAGTAATGTAAGCCCAAAGGATTCAGCAGAAGTGAAGGGAGCTAGGACTGACCTCAAGAGGGTTCTGCTTGAGCTGCTAGGGAATTGCACTTGCACCTCTCCCTCTTATTCTCAGCTATTTCATGGAGCTGACTCCTTCCTCCTTGCTGTAAAGGAAGCCTGCAGAGACTAGCTTAGATTTCAAACAAAATCTTTTGATTCCTAAGCCTGCCTGATATCCTACCTAACAGAAGCATTTTACATGAGTGAACGAAGAATTTCTGACTCTTTCCAAGGAATTGATAAATCTTTCTCAAGCGTTAGAAAAATTGAATGAAGTACAATGCTAGAATGCCATAATTTAGACTAATTAGTCTATGCAATTAAAATCAAATAACACAAGATTTGGAAATCTACAAATTTTCCAACCAGGATGAAAGGAGCCAAGCTAAAAGGCCTAAAAAAAAAAAAAAAAAAGATAAGAAATACCAAATATAAATCTAAAATGACATTCCATAAAACATTACATTTTTAGTGCTCTCCTCCATAATTTTTTTCCCATTTAAATAAAAGTATTAATAATTTAAGCTTCTGGTTGCAGAAGTTTATGATACGCTGCCCTAGAAATACAACAGACCTTTCTTTGTTTTTTTTTTAGCTACCAATTTATTGAAAAGTAAAACTGAAAAGCCTCAGTTTTAAGTCATTACTGCAGTGTTTCAAAGAAAGTGTCCACACTCACCATAGCTGCCACTTTCAGATTTTTCTTCTGGTTGGCTCTCTGGAAAAAAACACAAAAGAGCAAAATAGGAAATGTAACATTTCTGTACTGACAAATACAAAGTGGGCTGCAAAGCAAAGAAGGATAGATTATGATAAAATCACAATTTTGAAGATTATGTTTATAAATTCACTTTTGGAAGAAAAATTTGTCACATGGAGCAACAAAAATCTCTTTTAGTGCACAAACTTGCAACTTAAATGAGATAACTCCATTACACCTCTCACTGAAATCTGCATAAAAGAAGCTACAAAGTTATGGAAATCTAGTGGTACGATTATACTTAAGATAGAAACAATATCCATTTATCTCACCAGTCTCTGTAAATAAATGAACATTGGTTTTGTATATTAAAAAATAAATAAATAAAAAGCTCTGCAAAGGAATACTGTTAATTAGCAGTATGTACATAACGAGCATGAACAACCTCTCTAGCTTTCCTGCAACATTCCAGATAACACAGTAATTTATTTTTTCAGCCTTTCCAACTTTTCATCACTGGCCCTCAGATGATGCTATAGCCCAACTCTTCAGGTGAAAATATAAGTTTCAGATAAATCAGGAATGTGTACTGATCCATGGAGAATCAAAGTACGCATGAAAGAAAAAGAAAAAATGACACATGCTGTGGATAACAAAAAGAAATTATCACCTAGGTGAATGGCAGAGTGCAAAGCAGAAACAGCTTTCTGTGTTAACTTCCAATCCAGCCTTTCAAGAGATAGTGGCCAGATGATTTTGGTAAACCAAGATTTAACATAGAAAGCCCTAAGAAAGTAAATCTCCACATGAATTTCTCAACGTGAAGTTTGACTGCACCTCCTGTATTTGTTTGTTTTACACCTCTCCTAATGTAGGGGATATAAAAAATGTTTTAACTCACCTGAAACGCAGTTAAAAATTATGAAATACTCTCATATTTTGCTTCTAACTCAGACATATAACAGCTATCATTAAGAACACTTTACGTATAAGCAAGAAGGAATTACTGCTGTAACTTGGAGATAAAAGTTTTCAGTTGTTAGTTTGATCGTTTCTGTCATTTGCAGGCTGGGTATTTACAAAACTGAAAACAGGACCTATATTACAAAACCTTCTTCCTGCCACTGGTTAACATGGCTGATTTCCTATTTTCTCAGTGAAAAGGTTGATTGCACGAGGACCAATGCAAACAGTAGGATCCAACAACACCAAGCTGAATGGTGCAGCCGATACACCGGAGGGAAGGGAAGCCATCCAGGGGGACCTGGACAGGCTAAAGAAGTGGGCCCATGAAAACCTAGTGAGGTTCAGCAAGGCCAAATGCAGAGTGTAGCACTTGGGCCAGGGCAATCCCAGGTGTTTATACAGACTGGGTGAAGAACCCTTTGAGAGCAGCTCTGTGGAGAAGGACTTGGGATTCTGGTGGATGAGAAGCTGGACATGAGCCAGCAGTGTGCGCTTGCAGCCCAGAAAGCCAACTGTGTTCTGGGCTGCATTAAAAAAGAAGTGGCCAGCAGGGAGAGGGAGGTGATTATCCCCCTCTACTCGGCTCTTGTGAGGCCCCATCTGGAGTTCAGGTCTGGGGACCTCAGTACAAGAAAGATGCAGAGCTCTTGGAACAGGTCAAGAGGAGGGCACTAAGATCATCAGAGGGCTGGAGCACCTCTCCTATGAGGGAAGGTTGAGGGAACTGGGCTTGTTTAGCTTGGAGAAGAGAAAGCTCCAGGGAGACCTCATTGTGGCCTTCCAGTACTTGAAGGGAGCGTATGAACATGAGGGAAATGGCTGTTTATGAGGGTGGACAGTGATAGGACAAGGGGGAATGGTTTTAAACTGAGACAGGGGAGGTTTAGGTGAGATATTAGGAGGAAGTTTTTCACACAGAGAGTGGTGAAGTACTGGAACAGGTTGCCCAAGGAGGTTGTGGATGCCCCATCCCTGGAGGCATTCAAGGCCAGGCTGGATGTGGCTCTGGGCAGCCTGGTCTGCTGGTTGGCGACCCCGCACACATCAGGGGGTTGAAACTGGATGATCACTGTGGTCCTTTTCAATCCAGGTCATTCCATGATTCTGTGATATATAGCTATTTGAATCAGAGATACCTCTTCCACAGGAGGAGTGTGTTCACCTGTATATAGCAGAGGAATCTGCCTTTAACAGAGATTAAAAACATAAAATTCAAGTATTGCAAAAAAACAGTACTTTTCCTGAATATTAGAAAATAGTTTTTGTTATGACTGGATCACATCTCTGCATTTGAAATCTTCTGAGTATGAAAACATTGTGAAGGTGGTGAAGGCAGTTGTACTGTGCCTACTTATAATATATATATATATATAATATATAATAAGCTTTATCTGTGCAGACTGCAGTTGTTCAGCCTCCTCTGTAACATACAAGATTCCCATATAGAAACCTGGTGCCTGACTTTTTCCCCCATCATAGAGACTGAAAGTCATTGAAGTAGGCAGAATGCCAACTCTACTCTCATCATATTGAGTCCACAGTAATACTCCACATATTTCATGCATTATATCCTCAAAACAATTTTTCATGTTTGCATGGGAATTAAGAGTCTGTAATTTTAATAATAAAAATGAAAAGTAAATTAGCTTACCCCAACAACCAGCTGAACTCACTTTATAGTAATTTGTTAATCCTCACAGTGCTCAGAAGAAGCTGGTAAGTAAATACCATTTCCATCTTTTAGAGATGGAAAAGAAAGATGCCATAAGCAAACACTTTTTTTTTTGGTGGACTGCATGTCACAGTAACACATATGAAATCCTGACCCATCAAAACGCTGCCTAATGTAATTACATGACAAACTGGAGTCACATATTCTGCTTCTCTGATAATGGGTTGCATCTTCTCTATGATCCTTACAAATATTTGGAAATTTGCATAAGTGCCAGAGACCTGAAAGGCAGCTGTGGATTGTTTCTTTTGATTCTAAGGATGTCAATAGGGCTTCCTCTCCTGCTGTTACCTGAATACTCTAAAGCCAGTCTATAGAGGACTGAAGGAAATAAAGGAACAAGGAAGTATTAATTAAGACCACAAATCATTTTAGATACCAGAACATTAAGTGACAGCTCAAAGAAATAGACTCAACTGCAAAATATGCTGAAGTATACAGGCATATACCAAAACTCCTGACCAGGCAGAGCCAAAATGCAAAACAATGGGGACATTTATTTTCCAAATAACAGTTTGATGAGAAATGTGAGATGTCAAACACGTATCTAATAAGATTGGAAGTCGTATCCCAAGACAACAAGATTCAGAGTGCTGTGGAAACAATTAAATGTCATTATAGCAATAACTGATTTCTTTATTGAAAGAAAATATCTTGGAAAGATGCTCCTTATTAGTCATTTCTTCCCTTCAGATTTCTTCAAATGGCTGGGTATAGCTGCTATTTCAAAATTCAAGCTCTGAACAATCATTTTC
This sequence comes from Lagopus leucura, assembly GCF_019238085.1. NCBI lineage: Eukaryota > Metazoa > Chordata > Aves > Galliformes > Phasianidae > Lagopus > Lagopus leucura. Next base: position 13,323,015 of record NW_024962262.1, read on the forward strand.
ACTGGAATACAATCAGGCACACTGTAAGTTATACAGTAGGCATGATTAATGTGCCAGCACAAAAAAAGGGACACTCCCATTAGAAGTTGTGCTTAAGTAGAATAGACAAGAGATGAACATTGGAGGGCAGTGGAAATAAAGGAGTTGGTACGTAGGCAGAGTTATTGGTACCACTGAATGGGATTATAAAACAAAGAAGCTGCTCTTCATGAAATGAGATTCTGAAAGAAGATGCAGAAAATTGGGTAAGAACGTCTTGGTAAGAGCTTCTTCTGTGAACTACAGGACGGTGAAACAATCCATGCGTGGATGCTTCTCAGGAGGAAGCAAAGGTTCAGCAGTCATTCTGCCAACGCAATTCTCTGAGCACATTTTACTCAAACATCAGTAAGATGGGACAAGAATGAAGGAATTAAATGTCACTAAATGAAACACGAAGGAAATCTCACTTACAAAGAGGGGATTGTGAATAAATATGCAAATTTTCAAGAAAAAGAGTAATCACATCCAAATTTATAGAAATATCTTATGCCGTATTTTACCCTACAGTATAAAATCTTTCTATCTGTCCATCAGTCCTTTACAGTTAGGAATGCAATTGTCTGCCAAGGTCTGTGTTTTTCCAAGCCACATTAGTAGTACATTTTTCCAATAACCAGCTCAGTAAGAAACTTTTCTCATCGTCTGTAACATAGCTGCATTTTTTATTTATATTAAGTGCCAGCAAGTCTTAACTACCTGCTGGCAGAAAAATTAAGCAAGAGGAAATTAAAGTAGTTAAGGGAATTCATTTACAATCACAATTGGAAAAGTTTAATGTTAAATATTTAACAAAAGCATGTTCTCAATTCTTCAGTCAAGACAGAAGCTGTCAAATTATACCACTTCCTTATACCAGTAGGAAGCTTATAAGGATATTTCTAATCCAATATACCCCATACCAAGTCTAAGATTTGCCCTTAGATAGTTCTTAGCTACACACACATAAGAAAAATTCATTCTGCATATATTTCAATGTGCTGTATTGAACAAAATGCTCTCCTTTCCTCCCGCTCAAAAAAATTACAACTGTGATAGCTGATGACAAAGATAAGATAAAATAACTGGAAGCACAAATAGCATTGTTGCATAGCAACTGTTGATGTACATATGGTGATGTTTATGGAACAGAATGTAGTTCATATTTAATGCTAAAATAATACTGAAATCAGCCTAGACAGCCAGAGACAACTGTGCTCCGGATCCCTCTGCAGTCATCAGTGAAGTATTAGCTCAGACCTAGTACATGCAGTAGAAGATCAAGAAACTGCACATGCAGTAGAAGATCAAGAAACTGCACTTCATTAGACTCTGGACGTAACGAAGGGAACGTCAAAGAAGCTATTTCTGTCCATTAACTAACATAGGACAACCAGAGATAAAGAGATTCAATGTGAAGTGCTGAGTTGGCCAGCTGGGTAAACTCCCAACAGCATCTTCTCTGATTACAAAGGATTTCAGATGCAGCTTTGTCAACCCTCATTCATTTTCTGAATTAAAAAGATCAGAGAACATCCTGAGCTGGAAGGGTCCACAAAGATTGAGACCAACCCCTGGGTCCACACATCCAAATCATAGACCTGAAAGTGTTATTCAAATGCTTCCTTAACTCTGGCATTTTGGGGCTGTGACCACTGCCTTGGGGAACCTGTGCCAGTGACCAACCACTCTTTGGTGAAGATGGTCACAACATAATGGGGATCACAGGATTAGAGGATAGCAGACACAAAAGATCTGGAAAGGAAATATAAAGGAAATCCAATTGTTATATGCAATTTTCTCTGTTTTAGATTAAGTTCAGTCCTCAGGAAAGGTACTGAGTGAGAGCAACAGTGCAGAAAGCACTTTTTGGTTCATATTTTGTTCATATTATTCCTCGGATATATCCTTACAGATGCAACATCAGAAATGCCACTGGTGCAGCAGTTCTACACCAGCTTAACCACTGGACCATGTTTCAAATTAACATATCAAATCTGTAATATGGTGTACTTTGCAGAAGACAAAGCAGAAAGATCACCAACACTCTGCACAAAATATATTAATTATAATTTGAAAACAAACATTTGTCTGTGAGCAGAAGAATTTACGCATTTCAATTTCCTCCAACTGCTTCTTACTATGGATTAACTGGTGTTTAAAGAGTTGTTGGAGCCTTTTTCCATGGCTGACACAACATTGAAGGATCTTTTCCATTTGGACTCAGAGAGGGCAGCAGCATCTCATTTGGTTAGGGTACACTCTTCAGACACTTAAGTTTTCACAGGACTGAAATTGTCCATGGAGCTCAAAACATACTGGAAACAGGCATTCCAACACAAGAGTGGGTGCAGGAAGATGGTGTTGGTAAACAACCAGGATGGAACTTTGGATATATTTGTCATATTCTTTTAAACAATCAAAAAAGTAAAGCAAAAAAGTACACTGATACTTATTTTTGATTGTATTGCCAATACCAGCTTTAACACAACATTAAAACTGTTTAGATATTTTGCACTAATTGCAAGCCATGCTTGCTATACCCAAGTAAAAACAGTGTTGACAGGTTCTGTGCTTATTCAGTGCTTCCATCCAAACATTTGCCATTCCAATAAACACTCTTTACTCCTAATTAATATTATAACTTCTTAATAGATTTATGGTCCTTGAGTAACACTTTGTAGTTGCTAAGAAATGCTATCTTTTTAATCGATTAAATCAATAAAAGCAGGACAGTATCTTAATACCTAAAGGTTTCAGTTCTTTGTATTACAGCTGGCAAAATGGAAATCATAGAATCATAGAATGCTTTGGGTTGTAAGGAACCCCAAGGATTATCAGGTTCCAACCCCCCTGCCACAGGCAGGGCAGCCAACCTTCAGATCTGGCACCAGACCAGGCTGCCCAGGGCCCCATCCAACCTGGTCTTGAACACCTCCAGGGACAGAGCATCCACAACCTCTCTGGGCTCCTTCTCTTATGACTCCTTCTTTCTCCAACACCCAAAACATGGCTATGTAACTTCAGTGGAAAACCTTACAGCACATGAGACTTATAAACAAGGCAGTCTGCTGAGCATACCATACACTATAACACCACCATGTAGCTTAAACCTAACATGGAATTTAGGATGTATTACCTTGAACATCCAAATCAATTACATAGATAGCTCCTGAGCTGTACTTAAGGCATGCAAGGCAACTGGTATTCAGCAAGAAAAAAAAAGCAACCTTACTGCTGCAGTGTTCAGTATTATGACCTTGTCAAGCTTTAACATACTTGAAAAGACAGTTTTATTTGCAGAAAATGTAGTAAACTGATGTGTTTATTGCTAAATTGAACCTGTTCAACTGGACTGAGGAGCAGTCATCATTTTTATGAAACTAAATCCACAGTTGAGACCTTGGTCTTCCCAAAAGCACATGGGAACACAAAAGCACTTTTCCAATGAAAAGTCTAAAAGAGAATGACAATATACTGCACTGTATGCTCTCTGTTCGTTTTAGCAGACCCACAGTTGAAATGTATAAGATAACACAAAAACAAACAAACAAAAAACCAATGATGATACATAAGCAGAAAACCACAAAATAAAGCGTAGAGCTTACTTCTCAGTCTTCTGGCCTTTACAGCATCCAGATCATTGAAATAATGCATACTAGGACTATAACAAATAACAGCAATTCTAATTTACCTGTTGAACTTTCTGTGAACACTGTTAAGGTCTGTCCTCCCACACTTTGCAAAAGAAATGGATGCTCCCTTGGTGCGCTGACAGAAGCGGGTTTTCCTCCAATATCACTGATGCTTGCAAGCTCTTCATTCAAAGTAAATGACACCTAGCAGTCACAATTATCAAAGTGTTACTAAACAGACTCAACTACACAGTTTCAAGAGTTACAGGGAGATACAAAGAGAGGAAAGGCAAGGAGCATAGAACATTTCTATTTCAAAAACATAGAGTGAGACAAGACTTCATACATGAATCTCCCGTTGAAATAAGGTATTACAAGTTTTCATGTATTCAGTAAAATTTACTCATCTTTTAATAATTTTATGACTCCTTTCACTCAAAGAATGTTTTCATTTCACTTACTAAAATCTAAGGCAAACAGCTTTTCAGACATCACTTAGTATGAGCACTTTAAAATGTTTCACACAGACAGTTTATTCCCCAAGAAAGTGCTAATGTGCACAGCAAGTGTTATTAGCCTGGGAACTCTGAGCTGCACGTAGATTAGAAGTTCAAATACAGCTCCTTTGCTGTACTTACATCACAGGCCTAATAAAGATTCTGAGGAGGTACTGGAGTGACTGGGTAAGCAGAATCCCTAGCTGTGGGATATGGCAAGAAACCTGATGAAGGATTGTTCAGATCAGTATCACATACTTTTCCTGCACATCCTGCTCAGCCTCACTTTGCCACACAGCTCCAGCATCCCTGCAAAGCCAGCTGTTTTCTGGGGTTCCTCACTGCTGGGCTCTATGCATTCCACGACTCTCATCAATATCAAGGCTTGGGCAAGGGGCTCACAAAAATCAGGAAGCATGGCCCATATTCCAGCCTAGAAAAGTCCACCAAAACATGCAGACCTCCAGTAATCTCTCCACTTATTCTATAATTTGTACAAGTTCTCAAACGGTGAACATGGTTTGCTTCCCTGTCATAGGTTGGGTCAGAGCTTCTTCCAGTTCTATGATTCTAAGCAAACTTCAGGAACAAAGAGATTTTATGGAAGTCATAGAATCACAGAATATATCTTGGGCTGGAAGGGACCCAACATGGATCAGTGTGAGCCCAACTCCTGGCTCCACTAAGGTCCATTCAAGATCAAACCCTATGTCAGAGAGCACTGTCCAAAGGTTTCTTGAACTCTGACAGCTCAGCCTCATGACCCCTGCCCTGGGCAGCCTGTTGCATGCCCACTGCCCTCCAGTGAAGAACCTTTTCCTAATACCCAACCTGACTCTCCCCTGAAAGGGAAATCCCACAGTAAGCATACGGGCAGAGGTATAAATAGAATTCTCTACTCTCAGCTGTGTGATGCACTGCTTTATCACAGGTTTAATGAAAAATACAATATTAGAAAACATCAAGTTATAAGCAATTCTTAGAGTTCAAAATATAACACATCCAGAGCCTTTGGATTTAATAGTTACTTACTTCTGTTCTTCCTTGATTTCTGCAAAAGAAAATATTTCACGTTTTAGTTTCTACTTCCACAAGCTTTGCCTTCCCCAATGAAAAAGCAAATTCAGATTCTAGCTTTGTTACTCATTTTGATTTCTGAGCTGCTCAATTGTTTTTGGATGCTGACACCCAAAAATCTATGGGAAAATTCAACAGGTGAGAACAGAAGCAGCAAAATAGCACATCAATAAGTTATAGGAGATTTTCCAGTTAGATGTGCATATTTCTTGGGTTTAAGAAATCAATCACCACGTTATGGGTTACAGCCACTCCCCAGTATAATTTCATGTATTTATGTATAATCAATATACAAGTGGGTTTTTTCAGTTTATAGAGAAATATGCACACAGTGTTTGTGAAAAACAAAGTTATGTAACATAAGAGGTGCAACATTATCTGTTTTACTGCAGGTAACTTAGAAGAAGTACACTGGCTAAGAACTGGAAACAGTGAAGGTACAGTAAAGGCTTACTTGGCAATCCTCAGCTTTCCCACTTCACCTCTTCCTGAGGCTTTACTCCACTGCTGAGACAAGTATTTGGGGACCTAAAAGACAACAGATTTCAAAAAAGCAGATTTTAAAATTCTGTATAAATTGTGTACGTGAACAAACTTTAAATGCTCACAGACTGACCACTTTAGAACATAGTTTGAAGTGCACACAGTAGACAATTTATTCCACTGGGAGAGGAAAAAAAAGAATAAGAAAGCATTAAAATAAGGCCAGGTTAGAGTATGTTTGTCCCAAAGGAGGGATTAGCGTTGAACTATCTTGAATCTTGAACAAGCAGTAAAGGTGCCTCACAGCACAAGGCGCAAACCAACAAGCTGAAAGGTGGCTCATTTCTTTTCCTACTAACACAGCGTGAGCTGAAATCATGACCTGCCCCTCTGCTCTCTGGCCACAACAGACCAGCTCATTGCTGCCAGGTAACCCTGGCTCTTCCATGGCCAGCCTCACACCTCGCTGCAGCTGCCATGCTGCACACACACACTGTAGGTTTCCAAACACATCCTGGAGGGCAGGTGCACCTGCGACAGCACGTCATTTTTCTGGAGATAACAAGGCCAGAAGAATGTGGCCAGTGCTCAGCAGGGTTACCCAGGGGTACTGCTTAAAGACCAGACAAGCTTAAAGAAGATGAGTCACATTTTCTTCAGGGAAATCAAAATGTTAAGTGCTTCTGTCAATAGCCTGTGCTGTCTCTGTTTAGCTGGCAAACAGTTCTAAAACAGAGTGGTGGCGTGAGGGCACATTTCCAGAGGACTTCAGAAAGTGCCACAGCCTTGTCCCAGAGAGCAGCACTGCTGAATTCAGCCCCAGGGCAATGGGAACAGCACTAGTCCTCCAGCCCATGCCTATCTTTCCTTGCCACAAGTCAGCCAAACCGTTATTAGCACAGTGCAATCACGTAGGATTTTTTTCCCCACCATTCAGCAATTATGGCTGTCTTTCCAATGATGGCTTTTAATACAGACTGAACATAACACGTCATTATAATAAATGTGAGGTGGAGCAATTTACCCTCTACACACACAAGCTATTAGATATAGAAGTAACACATCAAAAGAAGGAACACACACCTGTGGCAACGAGGACAATCTCATACCCGACAATTTGCAACTGTCTGTAAGATGGTTCAAGTGATATGGGAATTATGGATTGTGTTCAAAAGGAAATAGCTGAAAGCAGTCTAATTGAAGTTTCTACTTCCTACAAACTCCTCTTAAGTACAGATGTAGCAGTCACTGCAAGAACATTATCTCAAAAACCTGAAGCTTGGTGAACTGTTACAGGAAAAATCATTGTTCTGCACCAGTACCACGCACTAAAGAAGTGTTTCAGTATAGGAATTATGTACCTTTCTTCTTCACATACTTAGGACGAATCGGGGCAAATCTGCACTCTTTATTTTTGCAGGAATGCTTCAGTTCATGTTACTGGCACAGTAAAGTTAATTCCAGCTGACAAAGTCCACAGCTACTGAAAATATCTGTGCCCATGTAGGGAAACGTTGCAAGATGCAGACACTGAGAAACATACCACATTCTATTTGTGATATTTAGTTTCAAGCAGCAAATTGGCACTTTGTACTCTGATTGTGTCCTGCAGAGAATAAAAGTAAGCCAAGTTTTATTCCAGAGCTGAGGAAGCTGGGCTAGAGGGAGGTGTCCCTGCCTATAGCAGGGGGTTGGAACTAAATGATCTTAAAGGTCCCTTCCAGCCCAAACCATTCTATGATTCTATTCCAATTTGTCTGTTCTGACAAACAGTAATCTGCAAAGTTCTAAAGTTCAAATCAATTTAATAATAACCTTCCATTTAATAACCTTTCCAGGGGATCAGGCCTAACCAGCATGGGTTCAAAAAGGGCAGGTCCTGCCTGACCAACCTGATCTCCTTCTATGATCTAGTGATCCACATGCTGGATGAGGGAAAGGCTGTTGATGTGGTCCACCTAGACTTCAGCAAAGCCTTTGACACTGTCACCCACAGCATTCTCCTATAGAATCTGACAGCCCGTGGCTTGGACAGATGCATTCTTGGCTGGATAAGGAGCTGGCTGGAGGGCCGGGCACAGAGAGTGGTGGTGAATGGAGTTAAATCCTGTCGGTGACCGGTCATGAGTGGTGCTCCCCAGGGGTTGGTGCCAGGATCTGTCCTCTTCAACATCTTTACTGATGACCTGGATGAGGGCACTGAGTGCACCCTCAGTAAGTTTGTGGATGACATCAAGTTGGCTGGAAGTGTGGATCTGCCTGGGGGTAGCGAGGCCATACAGAGGGATCTGGACAGGCTGGAAAGCTGGGCTGAGGCCAATAGGATGAGGTTCAACAAGACCAAGTGCCGGGTCCTGCACTATTGCCACACCAACCCCAGGCAAAGCCACAGGCTTGGGGCAGAGTGGCTGGAAGACTGCGTGGAGGAAATGGACCTGGGGTATTGATTGATGCTCGGCTGAACATGAGCCAGCAGTGTGCCCAGGTGGCCAAGAAGGCCAGTGGCATCCTGGCTTGCATCAGGAACGGTGCTGCCAGCAGGAACAGGGAAGCAACTGTGCACCTGTACTCAGCTCTGGTGAGGCCGCACCTCGAGTGCTCTGTCCAGTTTTGGGCCCCTCACTGCAGGAAAGACATTGAGGCCCTGGAGCGGGTTCAAAGAAGGGCAGCAAAGCTGGTGAGGGATCTGGAGCACAGGGCTTATGAGGAGCGGCTGAAGGAGCCGGGATTGTTCAGCCTGGAGAAGAGGAGGCTCAGGGGAGACCTCATTGCTCTCTGTAACTGCCTGAAGGGAGGTTGTAGTGAGCTGGGGGTCGGCCTCTTCTCTCGTGTAACTGGTGATAGGACCAGAGGGAATGGCTTCAAGCTGTGCCAGGGGAGATTTAGGCTGGACATTAGGAAATACTACTTCTCTGAAAGAGTGGCCAGGCACTGGAATGGGCTGCCCAGGGAGGTGGTGGAGTCACCGACCCTGGAGGTGTTCAAGGAACATTTGGATGTTGTGTTGAGGGACATGGCTTAGTGAGAACTGTTGGTGATGGGTGGATGGTTGGACTGGATGATCCCGTGGGTCTATTCCAACCTTGGTGATTCTGTGATTCTATGTTCTTCCTTAACAAAAGTTAAGGAAGAACAGTTAAGGAAGCTGTTCTTGCTTAACAAAACAAACAAGCATACAAAATATCTTTGAACTGGTGCTTAGCTCTTTCCCTTAGCCTTACTGCACCTTGACAGCTGCAGAACAGATAGACAGCAATGTCCTCCAACTTCCCAGCCAAACTCAGCATCAGTCCAGGTGCCACAAGCTGCTAGCATTGGGTCAATCATGTCACAAGCACACAACAAAGCAATAAGTGAACACAACCTATTAAGATATATTTTATTCAGTTTTTGAAGCGGTAACTTTCTATAACAGATTTCATGCCAAATCAAATCTCATTTTCTTTCTAGTAACACGATAAATGCTTTGACATGTGCTCTGGCTGACTCAATGGAAATATTATGATGTGCTCATACCTCGTCAGTATCTAATTTATACTGCCAGGTAATGAGTAGATACGCATTCAGTATAAGTGGAAAAGGACTGAAGGACTCTGATGCCATTAAAATCACTGACTTGCTATACAATATGATCAGACAGGGAATTTATTCAGACTGAGAAGCTGCAGATCAATCATATTCCTTTCAGCTGCACAGACTCAAAGGATGCAATAAATCATCTTTCTGCCAGCCTATCTGAATCAATGGCTACTGTGCAAGAACGAGGAAAAAGGGTAATGAAGAACAACGATCAAAGGATTCTTTCTATCTGTACATGGTTACTTCAGTTAAAATTAGATGGCACGCTCAAAACCACAAGCTAAAATCTCCAGCTCCGTGCCAATGGCATAAGCAATCACAGGAAAGACAAATAATGTCTTACTTCTGTAGAGAATGCTTAACTGGAAAGTTCCTTTTAATCTTACCATGCTAAAAGTTGAACTTGCAGAAGCTAGTCCACTTTCAGAATCTTTAACGTACAGAAAATGTAGTAAGAACAACGCATAAAATCTCAAAATAATGTGCAGAAAACAAGAGCTTGTCCAGAACAACAAGAATTTTCTAAGAATCCTAACCAGGATTTGGAAAAAATGCACTCTCCCAGAAAGACGGAATTGTGGACAGAAGAACTGCCCCTCTGAAAGATTACTTACAGTTCTTGAGACAAGCGGCCTTTATTCTGGGGCTCATAGGTGCAAATACTCTTTTCTCCATAAAGCATACAAGTGAATAAGGAGAAGGAATCAGAGGTACATCACTTCAAGACCTCTTAAGACTGCTGTTCTGTTCTTGCTGTTCACATCACAAGGACACCAGGGCTCCAGCACAAGGGCCCTGCTCCATGCATCTCTCAGCTGCCCTTAGAGAAAAACACACAGGCAGCCCCTACCTCTAATAAACCACTGACCATTTCCTCTCTGTGTACTTTGCTCTTTACATACATAGCTATCCTATCTGTATGCTGTACATACATCATAAATCAAGTAAGAAGCTGAGCTTAGTCTATGTTTCTGTTTTCTTTTATATTATTTCCTCTTTTGCATGTTCAAAACTATCCTCTTTTTTAATATAAACCAATGCAGCAAATTAAAAACAAAACTACAAAAAACACAGACAGAAAAAGAAATTAAGAACTCCAACGCCTAATACTAAACGGACTTTACTTTGCTCTATATATTACTTCTCTTTGTAGCTTTTACATCTTGCTATGGTTTACCAATGTTAGCAATTTTCTACTATTTTTTTATTTATGCAAGATGACAGCCAAATTATTAATTCAGACCACGTGCATGAATACATACCTGCACGAACCATACTTAGGTGTTCCTTTAATTCAGTTTTCTCATTAAAGCAGGCAGCACCCTGTGCTGTAAGAGCAGTATCAGCTGCAAGCACTGATGTGCCTGAACATTCCTGTCTTGCTTCAAGAACCACTAAACCATATCAGACTAAAAGACAGTAATTTTTTCCACACACAGAGGGTGGTGACGCACTGGAACAGGTTGCCCAAGGAGGTTGTGGATGCCCCATCCCTGGAGGCATTCAAGGCCAGGCTGGATGTCGCTCTGGGCAGCCTGGTCTGGTGGTTGGTGACCCTGCACATAGCAGGAGGTTGAAATGATGATGATCTTTGTTGCCCTTTTCAACCCAGGCCATTCCATGATTCTAAGACAACTGAGTTCAGAATCCTTTCCTCAGCTGCAATCAACTGCAGGCACATATGGAAGAGCAGAAAACATCAGAAGAACAGATATTTCCACAGCACGCTCTTCTAGTTTCTGTGATTTTTTACTCAGTGGTCTTGAAAGCATCTTCATTTGTAATATCTCAGTACAGTATGCTTGCACCCATCTGCCTAATGGATTTTTCAGTTTCTGCAAAGGTCTGACAGTTACATCTTCCTACTTCAAAATGTTGCAGAACTTAAATACACATTGTGCAAAGCAGTACCTGATTTGTCTGCTCTGAATGTCCACCAAATGAACTAATTTGTCACTCCCCTCATTATCGCATTAGAGCTGACTCTTACCTGTTCACCTTCTCCTGTTCACTTTTTTCCCCAGTCTCATGCAAAGTTATTCACTATTCTTAGACATCTGTAGGACTGACAATTAATCATGTTCTCAGCCTGAACGATAATAGCATATTGAGGAGTTCCCTCACACAGATATCATTCCTCATTCCTCAAGCTCTTCTCTGACCTTCTAAGCCTGTTATGTCCCTCTCACTGCAGGGATTATAAGGCCAGGTACAGGCCATACAGTGGCATGATATTTCATCTTTTGTTCTCCGTGCTGTTTGTAGTCATGCCTAAAATTGAATCTGCTCATTTGGCTGTTACTGATGTGGCATTTTCACAGAGCTATCCACACCTACTGTAAAATCACAAGCTTCTGACTCAAGGACAACATGCAGGAGAGATCCAACCATTGTGTAAGAATAATTAGCATAGCTTATGCATGTCAGCTTACATTTCTCATCTCCAATTTTCATTTGTCATTTCACCTTCTTGTCTATCAGTGTCATCATATCATTCTGCAGCTTTCTCTGTCACTTTGATTTCTAACTCCGTGGATAAGCCATTACAATGTCTACAATTTCCTGAAAGAAGGTTGTAGCAAGGTGGGGTTTGGCATCTTCTCCCAGGTAACAGAGATAGGATGAGAGGTGATGGCCCTAATTTGCTCTACAGGAGGTTCAGGTTGGATATTAGGAAAATTTCTTCTCAGAAACAGCAGTGAGGCACGCCTAGGGAACTTGCTGCCTAGGGAGGTGGAGTCACCATCCCTGGAGGTGTTTTTGAGGAATGTGCAGATGTGACAGTGAGGGACATGGTTGGGCATCATGGCAGCTCAAGTACGTGCTACACCTCTCACCACTCAGAACCAGCGCTTGGGAACTGTCGCGTCTTTACATCTTCCTTCACACTAAAGCACCACGCCTGTTCCTTCTGCTTCTGAAAGAGGAAGAGGAGGAGAGCGGCGTTCTCCCCAGCCCTGGAGGCACCCGAGGCCAGGTTGGATGGGATAACTCTCCTCACTCCCCTCGCCCCGGTCTCGCCGCACTTACTGGCAGCGCCTCAGGACGGCCGCACAAGGCCCTGCCGAGCCCACGGCGCCGAACGCGGCCCGGCTCAGCGCAGCAAGGCCTCGGAGGCCACTCACCTTCACCAGCCACATGCCCGTGTTCTGCTTGGCCCCCGTGAGGTCCAGCTCGCCCTTCTCGCTCATGGCGGCGCGGCAGCCGGGCCGGACTGGCCTCACACGCAGGACGGCTCCTCCTGCTACCACTGTACCCGCCCGGACCCGCACGGCAGCGCACAGCCGGCAGACGGTGGCCCGCGGCGGACAAGTTACTCCGCCCGCGAATGGCGGAGAGGAAGGGCGGAGCGGCGGCGGGTTCGAGTCCCCGCCCCGGCGTGTGACGGCCACACAAAATGGCGGGCAGGGTGCGTTGTTTTTAATCGAGAGTTGTGGGGTGAACTCGGGAGTTCCGATCTATCCACGTAGCTTCGGGTTCTGGAGGAAATGCTGGAAGAAACAATGAGATGGGTTGCATAAAGGAGCCCAGAGGGAAAGTGAAGTGGTTGAGATGGGTCATTAAAGAAAAAAATGCGGTGTTGTCCTCGTTTCCTTCAATCTGTTATCAGCAGATCGTTATCATATATATGTGTTCTGCTACACAGCAGCCCAGGCAGTGTGAAGGGAGCAGAAGAGAGAAGGCAGAGTGGGAAGCACTGGACAGAGGTTCAGCTGGGTGTGAAACTGGATGCTTCATCACAGGGCACTGCAGCCAAGGGTAGCGGGGCAGAGGATGAGGAATATGCTAACCTTCACGTGTATGAATGTACGAGGGAGGAGGGAGATTTGTTCCACGAGTCCCCCATGGATAAAAAGTGAATAATTGTGCTTAGCTTTCTGAAAAAGGCTCTTACTTCAAGTAAGAAGGTTGCCCAAGGAGGGGGTGGATTCTCGAACACTAACAATTTCTGGCTTTTGTGCAGTTAATTCTGCTTTGAGAAGGGGTACTGGATTTAAATACTCTACTGGATAAAGAGTGCATTTACACTGATGAAGAGCATCACTTGTCAGTTTGCTTTTGGATGCTGTTTCACTGCTTCTCTGTGCAGTACATAGGACAGTTTGTTCCCCAAGTCTCTTTGAGAATGGCCCAATGAAATCTCTCTAGTGGAGACCCAAAGGCCTGGCTGAGTATCCACCAAGGCAGAGATGCAGCCCACAACCTCACTGACAGCTTAACTCTGTGAAACACTGCACCCACACCTACAGCTGAATTCTCTCAGGCCATTTGTCAGCATATGTCCCACCCCTTGCCCTGCTGCAAAATACCCAGAGGTGGCTCTGGCAGGAGTGAGGTGCTCTCCAACACTGTTTTCTCCTTGGATAAACAGCAAATTAGTGACAAACTTATCTCCACTTTTCAGGTCTGTTTGCATGCTCTGATCACACCTGCCACCTCTCTGAAAAAATAAATAAATAAAACAGAGAAGTGGAGTGCATTTTTTCTAGCATGAGTGACATCAACAGCATGGTGTCAGGACTGGTGGTTTCATGTTGTGTCTCATCCCCACCCTAGGACAAGCAATTAGCAGAGAGGAGTGTGGTTTACAAGTGGCGCAGGGCCATGTGAAGGCAACATGAGGAACAGGCTCGTGATTTGCTGCAGAAGTTTCTCCATGGGGAATCTTCGATCTTATCCCAACACAAAAAAACAATAGTGAACACGTCTGAGAGAGCCTGGCTATTGCAGTGGCTCGGCTGGTAAACCAGCACAGAAAGCGGCAAGCCCGGGATTTCTTCTTGGTTGCTCCCTCCAGGCAGCCTCTCCAGACCCGTTTCCATGGAAACTAAATTTAAAGGGACAACAAGAAGGAAAGGCAAACTTTCATTAATTCCTCATTTAAAATCTGAACCTTATGTTTGCCACAGAGACATTTCACACCATGGAGGAGGATCTGGGGGCCAGCTGCCGAGGAGTGGAGCTGTGCATTAATCACCAATTTTCTTCTTGTTTGCATGGAAACAGATGTTGTGTCTGAGAAAATAGATGGCAAAATTCAGTCTGGGCTGCATTAGGCAAAGTATCAGCAGCAGGTCAAGGGAGGTGATCCTTCCTTTCTGTTCATTACTGGTGAGGCTGCACCTGAAGTGCTGGGTGCAGTTCTGTGCCTCCCAGTTCAAGAGGGACTTGGACATAGCAGAGCACCTCTCCTGTGAAGAGAGACTCAGAGAGCTGGGGGTGCTCAGCTGGAGAAGAGGAAGCTTGAGGGGGCAGGGGGGATCTCACCAATGTCTACAAATACCTGGAAGGAGAGTGCCAAGAGGCAGGATCCACTTCTGTCAGTGGTGCCTGATGCTAGGACCAGAGGCCATGGGCACAAACTGGAGCACAGGAGGTTCCTTCTGAATACCAGGAGCCCTTCTGTGTTGTGCAGTGATGGAGCACTGGCACAGGCTGCACAGAGGCTTTGGGATCTTCCTGGGGATCTCCCAGGGCCACCTGGACATGGCCCTGGGGCACCCTGCTCTGGGTGTTCATGCCAGAGCAGAGGGGCTGGAGCAGATGGCCTACTGCCATGTTATCATCAGCTGCACACAGTTTCTTCTTAGCAGTTATAGGAAAGGACTAATGATGCAGTTTGACAGTGCTGATTGAAAACCACAGCAGCAGAAGACCAGAGGCACAGAAAGCCTGGTGCTGTCCTGTACCGTCAGAAACTTATGTGCTTTACTCAAAGCCCAGAGAAGATGAGGGCAGATGTGCACCCAGGACCTGGCAGTCAGAAATAGACATAATCAGATTAATTTAAAAGAAAACATTTCTCAGGAACCAAGTCAAGTCTCTACAGCAAAAGAACAAAATGGCAAATTGAGCACACTAGTGTCTTCTAACTACTAAACTGTCTCTCCTGTGAGGAAAACCTGTTTTATTGAAGACCAGCCCTAAAATGTGCCTTGGGAATGCCTTTCAGGTCCCAGGGATGTGGGCATATCTTGTCTTCTCCATAGATGCTCTCCAGGGGCAGTGCTGGGCACAATTTTTTTTTTGTTGATTCCTGCTGGAAGGAAGAAATCTCTCTCTCCCAGCTTTGAAAGCAGATTCTCATAAACAACATTTTTGGCCCAAAGAGGTTGCTTTCAGCCCAGCATCCATCTATAAGCACTGGTGGAAAGAATAAGCCTGCAGAGAAGTGGGGATAGATCATGTTCTCAGCCTGCACTGCGAGAAATGCAGCCAGTGAGGGTGTGGTGGCTATGGGGAGCTGCATGGGCTCAGCCTTCTCCAGGCTGGCATGAAGAAGTCATGGGATGATGACATTTTAGAAAAATGAGAGGTCTCTATGAGCACTACATTTTATTTTTTTTTTAATTTTTCCTGGTGCAGAGAAATCTCTGAGGGAGTAAAGCAGGCTGTGTACAAAGAAGATAAAATAAATCACATGGTAATCTGTGTATTATGAGATAAACAACATAGAAATCTGTATTGCTTTTTATGCAAATATCCCCCAAAATTCCATGTCAGGTAAAGTAGCAGATGACAAACAGTTTTCATACACCTGATTAAATGAATCAGCTATAATGACACAAAACTGCAAGTACTGAATTATATTAAGCAGGTAGATCTCAACTTGTATTTCAGTTTATAAGCAAGGCAGAGTGCGTGCATGGAATTACAACAAGAATAATACAATTTCTGTACTGCAGATGCATGACAACAGAGCAGAAAATTCTTGTTTTTGCAAGATGGAAAAATGGAGCCTCGCACCACTTTGGCTCCATTTCACAGTTCTGCTGGCCACCTTCCTATGAGCAGACACATCCTGACCATCTCACAGCCCAGAGACCCAGGTATCTGAGACCAAAGGGTTTACTCAAAGTCACACAGCTGGAAGGCTCTGTTTTGGTAATATTGCTGCTAATGGCAGATATGCTCAGGAATGGCTGGAGTGCTCTTGCTCCATTTCTGCCTGCTGAAGCCAAAGATGTTGTATGACCAGTGCCTCCCTGAGTCAGACTTGGTGTCTGATGGAAGCCTTTGCCAGCCGCAAGTGATTGCTTGTGTGTTTGGGATATTTCCTTTTCTCTTGCTTCCCAGCTTTCTAGAAGCCATTTCATCAGAAAATGGTGATGCCCCATAGCCTACTTCCGGACCCCCTCCCATGTGGAGGGGTTGCACTCCAAATCTGTCCAATCTTCCAGCTACCATGCATTGCAGAAACTGGGTGGTGCCTGTATCTGGGTGCACCCAGACTCAGCTGGAGCTGTGCTTAGCCTCCACAAGGTGGGAATATGCTTGGGCTTGGAGCTAGGGCAAGACTCTGCAGTCAAGCACCAAAGGGAAGCTCCTGGCAGAAGCTGGCTTTCACTCAGGAGCATGTATACAGGCAGGAAACTATTCTACCAACAGCCATTGCTCTGACTTAGTTCATTCCTGCCAGTGAACACCCTCTTTAACTAATTAAAGTGAGCAGGGCACACATTTGGAAGAGGAAAGCTGACAGGTGTAGATTGCTACAAGAGCTTTCACGCTGCTCGGGCACAAGTACCACACTGTGGTAGCAAAGCTCTACTGGCCAGCGTGGATCTCTGCTACCCTCTGAACATCTGATTCTGCAACCAGCAGAGAACCTGTGGCTTCTCCAGTGTGCAAGAAACTTGAATGTAATGCTTGGACTGCCAGGGCAGCCTCTTTGCCACTGTTAGCTGTAATGCATAATTCTCTCACCAATACTGCAGATAATCTATGTGAACTGGAAAAAGAAAGGAAATAATCTGTGGAAAGACACACACACATATATATAAAAAAAAGTCCATACACAGTGTGATACACAGTGTGATTATGTATGTTGGAATGAGAAAAAAGTCTGTGTAACTAATTCCCCCAAACAAGGCATGGGCCAACAAACTATGTAGCCGTTTCTCTGGCAGTGGAGGATTCTCATTTGGCACCCCTTCAGAAGCTGCCAAAACATATGTTGCAGCCATTGTCAGACAGCCTTTGAGCAATGTGTTAATAACAGGCTTGTTCACCTCAAGTTGTTCTGTGCCAGAGAGTGCAAAGGCATCAGGGTCATAGCAGAGTTCCCATTTCAGTACTGGGCACTGTAAAACCTTAAACATCCCACTGCTGTCTGAAAGCGTGACTCACATACCCAATTGGAATAGAAGGCAGTCTTTATTCCCAATCCTTTTTTGTTCTTCCTGTATGTTTATAAGCATGCACATTTTTTTATGCTATGCAGTTGAAAACATCTAGATTCCAAGGTGGGGGAAGGAAGTGCAGCCATGCTCCATAGTCACAGAATCATAGAATGGCTTGGGTTGGAAGGGACCTTGAAGATCATCAAGCTCCAACCCCTCTGCTGCATGCAGGGCCACCAACCTGCACCTTTAATACTAGACCAGCCTGCCCAGGCCCCATCCAACCTGGGCTTGCACACTTCCATGGATGGGGCATCCACAACCTCTCTGGGCAGCCTGTTCCAGCACCTCACCACTCTCTCTGTAAAGAACTTCCCCCTGACATCCAACCTCAATCTTCCCTCGCTCAGTTTAAAACCATTCCCCGTTGTCCTGATATTACTTACTTTTGTAAAGAGTTGACTCCCCTCCTGTTTGTAGGCTCCCTTGAGGTACTGAAAGGCTGCAATGAGGCCACCAAGCAGCCTTCTCTTCTCCAGTGCTTATTTTCAGCCATACTATGTCTTTCATTAATAATGTACATTGAGTTTGACTGTAGGCAGCTTGGCCTCTCATTTGTTTAGATTTTCACCATAACAAGGAGGGGAAAAAAAATTTAACTAAAATAATTAATATCAAAAATAATAATTAAAAAAAAAAAAAAAAAAAAAAGGAAACAAAATATTTGACAGGGTGTTTCAGAGATACTTGTCTGAACCTAATTTAAAATCATTTCATAAAAAGTGACAGTGAAATTGACATTATCTCTTGAAGTCAAGGCCTGATTTGCCTATCCTTGATATAAAATCTGCTAGCTACCATTTTTTCACTATCATATTTCAATAAGTGGTTCTAAGGATGTGAATTATTAACCCACTATAAAAGTAATGTTGGCTCTGTGCAGCTTTTTGCTTTCTACAGTGCCATTTCCTGTAGGTGAGTAGATGTAGGAACTAAATCCAACCTGTTCTCCAGTGCTAAACCCCTTTACCTTTAGTCTCATCCTTGAGTTTTTCTAGTGATGCAGCATGAAAGGTCAGCAGTACTGAACTGGTTGCTCATCTCCCGAACTTTCCTCTGAAGACACTGTGGAGAAGAAGGCATTTAAGTTTATGGGTGCTTCACAACCGATTGCTCCAGTATGCTGCAATACCACATGCATTCATGGAAAAGAACCACCAGTATTACCACCTTGAGCCTGGTGGTAGCTTGACCGTAGCAAATCTTCCAGCAGCTCTCCCTGAGATAATTCACTGGAAGCATCAGTTGTGTCTGCCTCATTACTGCTGCTTACTGTGCCTGGGTTCCCTCCAAAGTCTTTTCACCTGATGCCTGATGGCTGCTACTGCCAGCTCTCTTTTTTGTCCCTGGAGTGTCAAAGTGTTGGTGCTTTTCTGTACCAGTGTTAATCTAATCTGATCTAATAAACACAATTATTTAAAAGTGGTCAATCTCATTTTGTGATGTCTATGCTATTACTGACCTTAAATTTGCTCTCTTGACTGTAAAGAAGGACTTTCCTGCTAAATTGAAATTATTAAACTAGAACCAATAAAAAGGGCTACAGATCTACAATCAGATTGCATTTTACTGGATTTTTTTCCACAGATGAGCTTATACAAGCTCTGAAATTTTGCCCTCCCGTTTATTATGAGTTAAAAATGAAAGGAGGGTAGAAAGCATTTCAGTGAGCTTAATGGAAATAAGCTGAAGTGTAACAGAAGAAAACAACAAAACCAAACAGCAGTGACAAGATGATCCAGTGAGAGCATAGATGCCAAAGGGCTGTGAATGGGGCACGGAAGGTAACCCTGCTGGCCTCACACTGCATCCTTTTATCTACTATCAAATGGCGTGTGGGGCCAGAGGAAATGAATATGGTGAGCATGGGATTATTTATTATCAGCAACTATTTCCTTCTCATAGTCTTTTTCTTGCCAAAAATCTCAGCCTTATCACTTAGAACAGTTTTTACCAGAGGCCAAGTGTTTGGAATCAACAGCCTCCAAGGCACTCCAAAAAGCTTCCAAGGCACTTGCACCTTGCAGGCTACTCCAAGCTCCTTCCAGAAGCTCTTGACCTGTTTCAGGGATCAGAGGAGACCTCAGCACTCCCTACAACTACCTTGAAAGTAGATTGTGGTGAGGTGGGAGTGGGCCTATTCTCCCAGTGAATCTAACTAGTGATGGGGCAAGAGGTAATGGATTCAAGTTGCACCAGGGGAGGGTTAGAATGGATATTAGGAAAAATTTCTCCTTTCTAAGAGTGGTGATGCACTGACACAGGCAGCACAGGGAAGTGGTGGAGTCACCGTCCCTGGAGGTGTTCAAGAGCCGTGTGGATGTGGCACTGAGGGACGTGGTCAGTGGGCATGGTGGGGATGGGCTGATGATTGAAGTTGGTGATCTTTACGGTCTTTTCCACTATTAATTGTTCTGTGATTCCATACACGCTTGTCATTCCTGAGGAACCAGCTGCACCCTTCACACTGTGTGTGCTTAAGGGCGGATTAATGAATCTTTATCTCGTGAAGTTGAATGTTAACTTCTTTCTTAGAGAAGTGGAAACTAAGTTACCAGAAGGAAGGGGAAAAAAAATAATAATTAAAAAAAAAAAAAAAAAAAAAAAGAAGTGGATTTCTGACTGCAATTTCCTCTTCAGAGTTTCCAGTATTTTTCAATTGCTCTGCAAACTTCACCCTATTGCTTCTCCCTGCCCTAAGGCTAGCAGGACTTTGTGAGTTTAAACTACTGGCCTTCACATTATCACATTACTTAATTGCCCTCTTTTTGTAACATGCTTCATCTTCCTCACTTGGATAATCTTACTGTTGCTACAGTTATTTTTTTGAGACTTTACATTTAGATTCCTATTCTCACGCACAGGTTGCCTTGAAACTCCCATCTCTCACTCAGCACCAGTGCTTCTTCAATTGCATGCAACATAATCAGAGCATTTCCCTAACCTCTCCTTTCTCTCAGCCTGGGGATCAAAGCTCCTCAGCAAATTAGCTGTGCCTTGCTTTTCTGCTCTGTTGTTCAAGAAAGACTATTCTCTTTCTGCCTGCCTTGCCTTGCCCCTTGGATCAGGTTCATGCCCGCACAGCGCATTACCTAGTTACTTCTTACAGAACAAATGAAACAAAATCCTTTCAGGAACACCTTGATATAAGGCACAGCGTGTCTCCTGCCTTTAAAATCTCTGCCCCTAATGCTTGTTAGCCCACTGATTTACTGCTAAAGATTTGCTATCGTTGCAGACTCTGACTCAGCCGTCTGGCAAATAAATGCCAAAGAGCGGAGCTGGCCCCAGCAGAGATTTTCACTGATGTCTCTCACCCTGCTCTGCTCTGCTCTGCCCTGCTGTGCATCAGCAACATCTCCAAGGTCCCCCAGCCACTGCTGAAGGTCTGGACAGCAATGACTTGAAGTCACCCTTAGGCTTTATCCTCGCTTGCTGACATGTGCTTGGAAATAATATCTCCCTAGCTGCATGACAGCTCCATCACCTGAATTTGCTTTGTTCGTGTGGAGATCTTCTGGATTGTGAAAGAGGGCATCATTCTGGCACTGCTATAAGTAATGAGGCCTGATTTCTTATCCTTTTTTGTCCCTTGCTTGACTGACCTTGAGTTCTTCCTTTTGCTTTTTTCCCATCTGACAACTGAGTCTCCTGTAGCCCTTTGTCACGTCCTCTTTTCCTCAGCTTGTTCTCTTCAAATCCAGTGGAAATACAGTAACTTCAAGACACCTGCTCTCTTGCTCACATTTGGCTGAAGATCACCCAGTGTGCTGAAAATTGAGGATAGAGAGCTAACCTCTACCAGTGAAAGAGCATTATAGACAAAAATGTTGATAAAATAGGTATTACAGGTTGTGACTGGCACCCAAAAGATGGTGGCTGCTATGAGTCTCTGTTGATTCTGTGACTTAGGGATTGCTTCAGCTCTGGTATTTTCTCCAGCCATTCAGAAGTTGTTATAAGCCCACAGGTCTCAGACAAGTTCATGGTGTGAGGCAGAGCATGGAAATGGCACCCACCTACCCTGTCTGTCATCACTCAGCAGTCAAGTGATGGCTCACAGTCATGAAATCATAAATATTAGCACTACATTAGCATCTATACATTGCACTTAACTTTTAGTTAAAACAGAAAATGTAAGGACTTTCTCACTGCACTGAGAGCTGAGTGGCAGAACTGAGAATATTTTACAAGACTTGCCTTCTTTGCCCTTTCGTTCTGATCTCACAGTGCTGCTGCTGAAGAAAACGCAGACAGAGGGAGTGCCTTTTATCTTGAAGTTCCCCATCAGGGGATTTTGAGGCAAATTACAAAGGGGATTCCACTGCTTTTCTAGAAATATGGGCAATATGAAATCCTCAGTGTGACTGGCTGCTCAATAAAACTCAGCTTTTGATAATGAAGGCAGGTTGTGCTAAGTGCCCTCCTATCTCGATTATTTGTGTGTTTGGCATGACCTCCAGCTTGAGTTCTTTTGGATTGAGACATTTCGCTCTGGTGAAACATTATTGATTGAACCACGATTACAGTTTTGATGAGGGATATTGAAGTGACTGTTGGAGCAGCAGACAAATTCACAAGGAGACAACTGAATGTAAGACAAATGTGTGGCAGTTTCCTTCAGGCCAGATGCGAGCTTATCTGACATGTCTGGGTATAACAAGAAGCCTGGATATTAAACCACCCATTGCCTCTTCTGGGAAATGGTGCAAATTATTTCTGACAGCCATTCAGAGGCACTTTAGTTGAACAACCAAAATCATAGAAACATAGAATGACCTAGGTTGAAAATGACCGTAATGATCATTGAGTTTCAACACCCCTGCTATGTGCAGGGTCACCAACCACCAGACCAGGCTATCCAGAATCATGCAGCCCTTCCCTAGAATATTTCCTGGTGTTTTGAAAACATGGGATCACTTGCTCAGTCTAAAAAAATCACTGTCAACTGACAAAGATTCCTCATGCCCTAATAAATGCCCTAATAAATACGCTTCTAGCCTGTTAGAGACAGTGCCAGTTATTCACCTTCATCTTAGGAAATGTGAAATCTCTAACAACATTTTTAATGCATTTACTACAATTGCCCACTCTGACCCTTTCTAGAAATGAAACTTCTGCAGGCTGCTTTAGAGAGTGCTGCCTGATAGCAGATTCCTGTTTCACTGCTGTTAGTCTGCGCTTGTAAACAGTGACCCCAAAATAGCAACAGGAGTGTTCGAGCAGATAATATTTGCTGTGAAGAAAGAGATTTCACGACAAGGGCAGACCCCACTACCTCTACTTGAGTGAGTCATCTGTCTGTACACAAGGAGAGCTGTCAGGTTCAATAAGCCAATCTGTTTAGGGCTCTGGGTCCAGACTCATCTGGCTCCAATTGTCTGTTGTTGGGGATGAAAATGTGGACGGCTGTTTGCATTGCTGATTCTCCTCATGCTGGTGCACGTGCTCACGAATCTCCTCTTTGTGATCTGTGTGTGTGGGGGATGAATGTAAAAAAAGATAAAAATTAAGTCAAATTGAAAATGTATCTTCCTCAACATCAAATTTAATGCGCATTCCCACAAGGATTCATAAAAAAGTTTCCATGAAAATGTCACTGCAATTGAGAAGTTGAACAGCCAAAGAGTAAAACAGGCCAAAACGCAGGCTGCTCATGCAGCATTATTTCTGTGCCTCTAAGTTTCTGTGTTACAATAGAGCTCTGAATGATGTGATTACACAGCATTTACCTTGTCCTGTGTAGGTGTACATCTGCGTGATGGTTGTTGCCTCCCCAGCTTTTGAAACCATCCGCCAGTTTCAACCCAATTTGAGGATGGGATGAAAGTCTCAAAGATAGTATTTTGTCACAGCTACGTGGGAATTGGAAGTCCAGTGGAGGAAAAGGATGCTAGTAGGCATCCTGTGAGAAAGAGCCTACAGTGTAAACCCAGCCAGCACTAGATGCTTAGAGAGGCAACCCAAGGAAGAGATGCTAAAAAACCTCCATTTGTGAGAAGAGCCTCAGTTGGGCTGTTGATGGACTATTTATTCATTAGACAGAGCAGTCCTGTTTGGTCAGGTCTTCCTGCAGGGCCATTACTGCTGTGAGGAGTCCTGGAGCTCACACTGCACACTTCCTTCCCCCAGCAATGGAAGTTTTGCATGGGATATTCTGCAGCAGCCACTGCTGTAGTAGAAGTGTTTTGGAAACACTGAATAATTCCCTTCAGAAGCTCCCAGTGAAGATGCCTGGCTTCCAGGACAATAGTTTTATGTCTTTGCTGTCAAGTCTCACAATAAAGATATGAATGCAGGTGCCCCAGGAAGTACAGTATCCAACTGCTTCCTGCTCTCTTTTTCCCAGTGTACGCAGCATTTCAGAGTGGCAGTATTGTTGGAGCCAATGGTCTAAAGATACAGATTTTAGGTAGGTGTAATAGCTTTTAAGAAGTCAGCTCATCCAGCTGGAAAAAGCAGGTGAGTCTTAGGGCACACCTGCTCCTCAGGGAAGACATAGAGAATTTTAAACCTAGCTATGTATGGGAATATAGTAAGACAACTGCCTGAGTTAGACATCTGACAGCATTTATGGAATATAAGAAGATATAGATTATCTTCTCTGGAGAAAAGAGAGATAAGTAATTTGTAGAACAGTAGTGGCATGGTGTAGAACACTGGAAGATTTTTGAGCATGGTGAAAACAGGAGCATCATAATTTACTCTAAAACCTTACTACCCAGAAAGGTGATGAGATTCCCAGACTTACCGAAGGAATGTTTTGTGAATTTCCTTTGAGAATCAGGGCAGAGAGATCAGAAGTGGAATGACTACGCTGTAATAAATATTACCTGTTGGAGACACTTTGTCCTAGCTGACTCCTAGAGAGAGTTGAAGACTGTATCCTTTGACAGGCTGAGAAGAAAGAAAAAAAAAAGGTTTCTTTTATTACTGCAAAGTTGTGCCTACTGCATTTCAAACTCCCAAGCACTTGGCAGACCTTCACTATGTCAGCTTAGCTGCTAAACCATGAATTTCTCCCTGTGAAGAGTTTTAAATGTTATTTTGCAACCAAAAATGCTCAGCTGCTAATTTAAGGGTGTGCAGCAGTAAAAATAAGATGATGCCTCAGCTGCCTGTATCTCATTTAATCATGCTTGCTGTTGATATTCAGTTGGTGAGGTTCCTGGCTTTTCTGTGTACTGAAAGTCAGCTGAGAAATGCTAAATCCACTGTCAGGCAGCGTTTATTCTCAAGGAGAGCAGAAAGAGTCGGAGGAGGGGGGCCGCTCCTCAAACTTCACGTTATGTATATGTATATTTGAAGTCTTGTGGTTTGATCAGGTGTTGCCAGTGGACTGAATACGTGAGGAAAGCTGCAACAGCTGAAAGAGAGGGCCTCTAGTCCCCTGAGACCAGTAGTGGACTGCAGAAACCTCCTTGCCTTTTTCAAGACGCTCCATGAGTTCATGTGGGAGCACAGCCCATGACCATCTCACTATCATCCTGCCCAGTTGATGGTCCTACACTGTCTCATCCCTAAAGATTCAGCCTGGCACCTGCATCCCTTTCTACCCCACGCAGCTGAGCCCTGGCATGTGTGAGGGCGATGAAGAGATGGCAATGGACTTTCAGTTACAGAAGGGCACAGCTTGGACGTGTGTTCGTGAGCTCTGCTGGAAGCCTGCATACAGCACAACTAAAATAAACACGTGAAGCTTTCAGGAACGGCCTTGATTTCTCTACTCCTGGAAGTACTCTCTTCCTCTTTGTAGAATCCTTTTACAATGATGTCAGCATCAAAGAATTAAAGCTCTGCATTCAGTAAGTGACCGTGAGTGCACCCTTGTCGCTCTTGTTTTCCTCATCTGCGCTGATTTTGAAGAGGCAATTAAAACCCGGTGACTTCTGCAGCAGGCAGCACAGAAGTACGAGCACTGACCCACACGATCTGACGCACGAATAGCTCCCGGCTTTCATTTCACAGCTCAACTTCCCCATGGTTGCCATGGAGATGAAGTCTTGACTCCTTTATTTCCCTTGAAGACCTCAGGAAGGCCTTGAGGCCTCAAGCAAGCCGAGCACGTGGCTGGTTCCTCAGGGCTGGGCAAGTGCTGAGGCCCTGTGCTGCCCTGAGGTGGGCACGTAAGAAAGGTCAGAGCTGATCTCAGTGGCACCGTTCAATGCAGGTGCTGGTGAGCTGGATGCTAATGGGCTCCGTGGGGTTTAGCATCAGAACTTCAGCTGGAAAATCACCTGTGGCAATTTTGAATGCTGGCCAGACCTCTTTCCTGGGGCTTTGCTTTGTGGGCTGATCTGGATGGGCAAAGCTGGGGTAACACGCAGCACTTGGGGTACATCTCGTTTTCCACCTCAGACCTACTATTTGTATTCTGCCCGTGTGCTTGTAAAGGCTGAGCCTCACCTGGGTCTGAGAAGATGGGAGTTACCTTGGAAACTGCAGCAAGCCCTTGCTGCTTACTAGACAGCTCCCTCCAGGCTGTGTGCTTTGTGCACTCCAGGAGCCGGGCAGCCTTCTTTTCCCAAAGTTGCTCTTTTTCCAGGAAACCAAGAAGCACAGCACAAAAACACACCGATGGTTCCATGCAGGGTGTTGAAGAGCCGGGAGGTGAAACGCTGGCCTCTGTTTTACCCTCTGAAAAACAGAGTGAAAAAAGCAGTGTGGCTCTTGTTTTTTTCCAACACCAGCCTCTGCTGGGGGTCCTGGAGACTCCACTCCCAAGCTCATATTTGGCTCCTTAAAATTACATTGGAGGTTCCCTTCCAAATGACATTCAGGAGATCCCATACCTGGCAAGCTTTTTGTACCTATGGACAACCCTCTCCTCAGAAAACCTCCTTTGCTGGAGGGTTTTGTGTGGGAGAAGAGAGATCCAGAGCAGAGCTCTGATGAGAAACTCAACGTGATGCATGAGGTCCTTCAGAACATGCACACAGCCTTTGTGCTCTCCAAGTCTGTAGAGCCTCTCCATGCTAGAGGTATTAGCTACCGCAGTTCTCAAGGAAGGGTATGCAACCCTTGTCAGGATTTACTGGACACCTCCCACAAAGAAGAGGGGTTTTCAGCTCTACAGGCACTTTCTAAGAGTGGGTTATATTCCCAACAGCGAGCTCAAGGCAGAGTCCTGGCCAATCAGTAGCATCAGCCCTCTGAATTGATAGGCCAGGCCCATCGAATGCTGTGCTAGACAGAATTTTGATGTGGGTACAATGATTACTGGCTGACTGTACTCAAAGGAATCACAGATGACCACTCTCAAGCAAGGCAGGACTGGAAAAAGTAGAAATGGTAGAGGAAAAAATTGAGAAGTGTCTGGAGAGATAGTTTACTGTCCTAAGAAGATTAGCAACATGTTGGAAGCCTGACTGCATGTAGATCCGCAACATTTATAGGCATTATGTTTTCAGGTGATATGAATAATGAATGGTAGGTTTCACTTCGACACCCAGCAGGGCCAGAGCTGGGGCTTTGCTGCTGAACACCAGCTCAGCTTTCATAGCACAGCATAAATCTGAAGTCTTGGATCTCCCTGCTCCCTGGGAAGCATATTTAGCAGAAACTCATTGCCAATAAAGCTGTAGGGAAAAAAAAAACAACCACAAAACACACACACACAAATAAACAAAACAAACAAATAATAATAATAAAAAAACCAACAGTGAGAATATTCATTTTCAAATCTATTCTGGGAGTAAATTATGTTTTTAGCAACAAGCTTGTTGCGTATGCCAAGGTAGGTCACCAGTCTACCTCATCTGAGGACACTTTGAATAAAAGCAATGTGGATCAATCCTGAAAGTTGCTCATACTCCTTCACATTAGAAAAAGGTGCTGTATTCCTTATGTTGGGGCTTTACAAAGTCTTCGTAGATATCACTAGGGAATTTAAGAGTCCCTTCTCTTTGGGACACGTTTTTACCCCCAGAGAGAAGAAGTGGTGTGTTTGCCACTGTTCAGTATACCCATCCTTGCTGAGTCAGACCTAGGGTCAGACTCCATCACTAATACAGGGTTACATGAGAATGATTACAGATTCAGAGAAGTGTTGGTTGGGAGGCAACACAGGTCTCTGATCCAAGCCCTACTGAAAGAGGATCAGACCTGGTCGGTTGCTGATTTATCTTGCTAAGACTTGGAAGACTCCAAGGGTGGAGGTCCTGTCCTGTAACTTCACTAGGAAACCTAATACAGTGCTGCTCTGCTCTCCTGGTAAAGAATTTCTACTGTTCCCATGATTTCTGCTTGTTCCCCTTCCTAAATTGTCTGCCATGATGGAGAAAAGTAAGGTGAGGCCATCACTGAGACTCACGTACTTCTGAACAGAAGTTCACTTTCCCAGTATATGACTCCTACCCAAGAACCAGCAATGTCAAACACCTAGAGCCTGTGTTCTCTAGGCTTCTCCCCACATGTCGGACCAGCCATGTTTCTGAACATCTGTTGGAAGCCAGGATACAGGGACCTTGCCTAAAGCTTTGCCAGCTTGGCCAACCCCCTTCTTTGCCATCATTTTACAGAGGTGAGGGACAGTGCCCTCATAGACACAACCCTTTCAGCAGACTCATAGGGATTCCATCCTGCCTTGCAACTGTGAGCACATCTAGCTTCTCTTGGAGTTCTCGAGATAGTCCACTTCTTTACAGGCAATATTGCAGAGCCCAGTGTTAAATGTCTTCCCTGGGTATAATGTATGTCTTGTAATGGGGGTGCTTTACAAAATATATTCCTTACATAGGTATTCCTTGTCCAATTTAAAAAAAAAGTATGGTGGGGAATGAAGGTGGGCTTTAAGGCAATTCAAGTTTGTTTGTGGATGGTTTGGGTGTTTTTGTTTGTGAGGAGACCAGAAGTTATCAAGAGTAGACTCAAAAGGATTTTCAGGACAAGATGGTGGGTATTGGATTCCTTCTGGGGAGAAACATGTTTGGTGTTGTGTAAAACTTATTGTGGGATGTTTTCAAGCAGTTTGTGCATGTCAGTGCAGGACGATGGGTGGGAAAAGGAAGGGATCGAGGTGGGTTGGGAAAGAGTCTGGGGGAAAAAATGAGGAGAAAAGGGACATAAAATGGTATAAAAGGGTCCATACACTTATCTGAGCCCTTCATGGCTGGGCATTTGCCAGTTATATCACACCATCATCTTCCAAAGCCTGTAAAATTATCTCAACTGAGCTTTGTTTACCACAAGCTCTCAGCAGCTCTGTTTTCCCCTTTTCATGTTTTCCTTGAAAGATACGAAATTGCTCATCTGTATCTTTCAAAAATGACACTGATGGCAGATGCTGCTCCCTGGTTCTCCCTCTCCTGCACACATCACTGCAGCACCACACTGCCCTGCTGAGAGGGATGCAATGGGAAGCAGATCATCACACTGTCTTTGAGCTGTTTCGAAGTTTGGATTGAAGGGACGGGTGTGCCATGATGCCTCTCACTTAAAACTCTCCTGTTTCAGGCACAACATGTGAGATTTCTTCTTGTCTTTGTTGCTTTACTATTGAAGATGCAGCTGAAAGCTTATTGCAAAGCCTTCTGACAATACAGCCTTAGTGACATGAATAATAAGTTTTAGAGTAAATTACAAATGAGACAAATGAGGAACAAAAAACCATGCAGTAATGTGTTGAATGGGATTGAAATCTCATGTCCTGACCACGTGCAAAGCCTCTGCAGATTTAGCAGTGCAATCTTCTGATGCATCTTTAATCAGCATGGATGAGAAAGACCAGGATTTCCTTCCTAGTAATATTTCAAGGCAGACTTCATGATACTATGATTTTATATCTTCAGCATCTCCTTACAGGCTGCCCAGAGAGGTTGTGGATGCCCCGTCCCTGGAGGTGTTCAAGGCCAGGTTGGATGGGGCCCTGGGCAGCCTGGTCTACTATTAAATGTGGAGGTTGGTGGCCCTGCCTGTGGCAGGCGGATTGGAGACTCATGATCCTTGAGGTCCCTTCCAACCCTGGCCATTCTGTGATTCCTTGTTTGTGTCTTCATTTTTGTGCCTTCAGCATCTCCTAATTTGCAACAATGTTTTGCAAATTGGTCATTGAGAGAGGTGTGTGGTCACACAGTCACCATCCTGCTGAGAAAGGGGCTGCTGCTGGGGCTAAGGAAGGTGGACATCTGCCCATGGGTCTCTGGTGCTTAGAGCTTTGAAACAAATCCTAATTCAAAGGACATCACGAGGGTGGCTTCTGAGTTTGTGGTTGTCATGCTCTAGGGAGGTGAAGCAAAAGTGGGTAAAACCCTATGAAGCGAAGCAAGTGACAGCAATATTAAGCATCTAGGAGACCAAGTGAACCACCTTAATGAAGTCTGCTTATGAGAATTGCTTTTGAATATTTATGTTTGGATTACTTGTTTGGAAGAAGTCACAGCTGCAACTGCTCCTGCTGAAGTGACAGCCTGTGCTGCTGTCTCCTGGAGACCTCAAGTTTCCACTCAAAAAGATGTTGTTGTTTTTTTTTTTCTGTCTTGCTGTGCTGATTCAAAATCAGTATAATTTCAGAGAGAAATGAGATTTGCTGCTGGTTTGAACACCAGAGTAGGAAAATGGATGGTTGGAACCACAAGGAAGGATGGATAGGCTGGTGGAGAACAGGCTTTCAGTTGTCACAGGGGGACATGGGGAAGATCAGCTTAGCAAAGGCATTGTGGCAATCTTCTCATCAGAAAAAGAACATAAATTCCACGCTTGCTCAAATTATTGCTCAGTCTCCACCTCCCATTCAGCAGACAGAGCCAGAAGCATCAGGAAGATGCATCATGCAAGAAAGAATCAACAGTGGCCCGTGCTTTCCTTCCTTGCTGACTTGAACTAACGATGCTGTCTTCATTAAGGAGTGTGAGAAAAAACCTAGAGCTGCTGGCTGAGAGATGCCAACTTTCCAGCTTCTCTCTGTGTGTTACTTGAAAGACACCTACTTTTATAGCAGCACAGGTATGGTGTGATAGCCCCCAACAGAGCTGAGATAGGTGAGATGAAGAAATACCTTTGACTGTCCCTCTGAATGAGGGCTTCAATTTATTTAACACATAATATGTAAGGACAGGAAATGACATCTATGTGTTTTATCTGAGAATTATTTAATTGTGCAACTGCGTGTGCACACAGGGCGGCTGAACACAAGGATGCAGGTACAGAAAGTGAACAAGTGCAGGTACAGCATTGCACAAATGCTGGTGTTTCAATGCAATACTACTCTTAAATCAACATATGAGTGATAAAATGTTGAACAGGAATAAGGAAGTGTATGTTTCAGAGACAGAATCAGTCCCTAAATGTAAGGAGCCCTGGTCTCCCAAAGCCCTCTGGATCATTTTAGGAGGCAGTTTTTCCACACACAGGGTGGTGATGCACTGGAACAGGTTGCCCAAGGAGGTTGTGGATGCCCCATCCCTGGAGGCTTTCAAGGCCAGGCTGGATGTGGCTCTGGGCAGCCTGGTCTGCTGGTTGGCGACCCTGCACATAGCAGGGGGTTGAAACTGGATGAGCATTGTGGTCCTTTTCAACCCAGGCCATTCTATGATTCTGTGATTTGTGGTATTCTTTTACTTGGAACAGAACCTCTTTTCACACTGATCAGAAACAGATCCATGTTTCGTTCAAGAAGAAAACTAATTGACAGTGCAATTTTCATGCTCTCTACATGATATCATCACAACCCTAAATAAACTGCATTTCTATTATGTATATTATTTGGGAAATGCAGTTGATCTGGAAATGCGTATGGAACATCCACTGACTGTAACAGCAGATGCAAAAAATAACTCCCCATGAATAGGTGCTCAAATCACAGAGATTTTTCTCAGGTGACAGTACTGCCACACTCCTATCCAGCAACATTTTTCTGTATTTTCTGGAGCATCATGATAGCTCAGTGCAGAACCACAGAACGGCCTGGGTTGGAAGGAACCTTAAAGCCCACCCTGTTTGGGCAGTGCCACCTTGCAGCTCAGCTTACCCAGGGCTCCATCCAGCCTGGCCTTGAGTGCCTCCAGGGATGGGGCAAAGAAATCAGTTTTCTCAAGATGTCTTATCTTTTCCTATCTTGTATTTTTCTAAGTTAATGAGTAATATTCCTTAAAATTACCCTGAAACACCCACTTTAGCACTCACTTTAACACATGCTATCCTTCTCATTGGCTTCATCCCCAATTGCCTTCCACATATCTGACATCTCAGAAGAAGAGGACTTTACTCTCCAACAGAAAATGCTTGTGGTACTGCATGAAATTTTTATAGCAGCACAAAACAAAGCTGAACACTGGGCTGATGGGCTTTGCACACCCTAGAAAAGCTTCCTGACATCTTGTTACAAAAGAGCATTTCCTGACATGTAAGCAGACAGCACAGAATAGCAAGAGACCATTACATACATACGAGGAGCTGGTTACCAGAAATGTTCCGTGGTAATTAGAGTGACGGTTTTCAGTGAAATAAACTCTTTTTTTTTCAAATGAGATTCTTGAAAAATCACCCTCTAGCAGCTCTGCAGAAATGCCTTACAGCTTGTCCAAACTGTAGAGGACAGCTTGTCTTTTTGTACAAAAGCTCACAGATCTTGTAATTTACTGGGTTGCTGTTTATTATAGTGACTGTTCCAGGCAATGGCTTGACACTGGTAAGAGGAGATCAGTTTGTGTATTAATGCAATTCTAAAGTTCACTCCATTTACACAAAGTAATGAAAAGATTAATTTCAACTCCCAGCGCTTCCCATTTCCTTTTAACTCATAATGCAGATTTCACTGAGTCTCTGAGAGGCTGCTCCACAACAAAGAGGAGAAAGGAAAAGAAAAAAAAAAAGGAAAAAGATTGAGATTACACATTCCCAACTCACCTCAAGGCTTTGCTAATTAGAAGTGCACATCCACAGATAGAATTGCAGTGACTGCAATGCAATGCCACATCAATCCTGGAGTGGCTGCCAGGGCTCCTGACAGCTCTTGTCCTGAGCAGCAGCCCAGAGTTTCAGCTCAGCATGGCCTTCCCTCAACATGGCCTTCATGCAGCATGGCCTTCGCTCAACACGGCCTTC
>NW_024962262.1:13355538-13357179 GCF_019238085.1 Lagopus leucura
GGCCTTCATGCAGCATGGCCTTCACTCAACACGGCCTTCACTCAACACGGCCTTCCCTCAGAACAGTCCTTGCTCAGCACAGCCTCAGAGTGAGCTGGAGGCCACACCATAGCCACGTCAGCAGCATGCAAAGAGCAGGAACACATCTGGATGGCAAAATTCAGCCATCTACGACATCTGATGACTGGCCCTCCATTTGGAGAAGGGAGCAAAGAATAAAAACAAAGACAACAGCACCAGCAAACTCCTCATGCAAGCAGCCCTCATTTGTGCGAATGTTCTTGCTAAGAAATTGTCTGAATGAGTGAAGACTGCTCAAGTGTGCTCTCTAAGTGTATCCCAACATGTGATATAATGGATTTCTGAAGGCAGTTGGGTTTCCAAAAGTGGGCACAAAGATCATTTTTTCTGCAAAGCACAAAGATTTAGCTAGTCATGTGGTACCTGCTCTGTCATGGCTTTACTTGCCTAACAAAAACCAATCAAACAATGATGGCTGTATTTCACACACTCTAATACTGCCTTTCCAATGATGAAACTGTGGCACAGCAATGGAGACGTTACATGGCTCCCTGTTGCAGGGGAGCTCGCCTTTTGATCAAACAAACAAGGAAGGAAACAACATGGAAGGTGAAAAACTAAGACCAGGTTTTTGGCCACTAGTTTGTGTGACTTGTTGGGTCACCGCTTTGCTTACACAAATGCTGAAGTAGCCTTTTTTCCCAAATTACACTGAACCACGTGATGCTTAATATGCAAAATGTGCCACTCTTCCAAACAAGGCGCCAGGATCTTGTGCATAAAGTTGTGTTCATGCATATACCTCCAATGACTCTTTAAAAAAAGATCCTGAACATAACTTGAGAGGAGGAAAAAGACTACAGAACAAATCTATTTTAAACACAACTCATTTTAGCTGCCACACATTCACACATGTAAGAGCTGAGGAATTCTAAGCACGGATGTAGACTTTTTAAAATGTCTTATTTATTTCCTTTTTGATACCAAAGAGCTGTTCTGCTCTGCAAAGTGACTGACAAAATAACTTTTAGTCTGGTTTAATTTTCACATTGTATTTGCTTAAAAGAGATGGATTTTCTAATGCTAAGCTCTGCAAATTGAAACTTCAATTAGATCTTCTCTTCTTTCATACCATCTTTTTTTATAATTAAACCTGCAAATCTTCAGGCTTTATTGCTGCTTCTGCTATTGCTAGCTCTTTCTGCTATAATACTGAAATTATACAAGTGTATAATTGGCAATGACACAAACACACAGTCTCTGAAATACAAATACCGTGTGGATATGAATGGTGCCACTTTTACTTATGCTTCCTAGCACAAAGCTTATCAAGCAATGTCCTGCCCAACCACAAGCCTAAAGGGGATTTTTGCACAAACTTCAGGTCAGGCTTAGCAAGTATAACCTAAGAATGGTAAAAGAAATGAGGAAACTGCTAATTCACTGCAAGATAAATTTTAAACCTCCTTAAAATAATATTCTAATTAATTAGCTTTATGCTGGCAAAAAAAAAAACAAAAACCCTTAACAAAACGCAAACTAAAAAGCCTTAGCAAGTTCACATTTTTTGTAGTTTCTTTCTTTCTTTCTTTCTTTCTTTCTTTCTTTCTTTCTTTCTTT
>NW_024962262.1:13357189-13423659 GCF_019238085.1 Lagopus leucura
TCTTTCTTTCTTTCTTTCTTTCTTTCTTTCTTTCTTTCTTTCTTTCTGTCTTTCTCTTTCTTTCTTTCCTTTTTTCTTTTTTGTTTTTAATATTAGCACTTCCCTCAGCCACCTTAGTTTTAGTACAGATGACCCTCCATAGTATATAGTATTTACAGACAAGTAAAACTAGTTAAACATCAGGATATTTATTTTGCGTACAAATATTTACAGAAAGAAAAATACTTAAAAAATTAAGTATTCAAATCTCACTTGACTTCAAAAAAGCTTCATGCTTTTACCTTATAAAAACATATTGCCTTTACTGTGCTCAAATTTAGAATTCAGATCCCTGGATTTTCTTATCAGGGCTTTCTTCTGTGCTTCATCAAATCGAATGACTTTGAGATCCTGCTCTCGGTCAAACGGCCTTCTCTCCTGAGGTTTGTTCTTTTCTTCAGATGCTTTGCTCTTCAGCTTTTTCTGATGTATGTCCAGGAGAGACTCTGATCGCTTTGACTCCTGTACAAGTAGGAAGAAAGAGGAGGGAAGACATTACTACAAAATATTAACACTGAAAATCCAAATGGAGAGATTGGCCAGGAATTAGAAAGAAAGAAGAAAAAAAAAAGAAACCTTATGAACTGGAAAACAGAAAGTTGAATTCAGCATGCACTGTGCAGAAAGCACATATACTCTTGTCTATGCGCACATAATTCACTGTCACCAATGTTAAAAACACCCCTAATGTTCTCGAATCTCCACAAGGTAAATGCAAAAGAAACATATAAGATGCTCTGCCATGGGTAGCAGAAAGAGAGACAACAAACTAAGAAAAAGATCCTAAAATATACGTCCTGTTTCTTGTACACTTTCTCTAAACATCTGGTTTTGGAACACACAGTCTGCATTCAGAAGGTTCATTTCCCTTCACCCTCTACTTCCTCACACACAGTAATAATTCATTTATGAC
Organism: Lagopus leucura; assembly: GCF_019238085.1. Taxonomy (NCBI): domain Eukaryota; kingdom Metazoa; phylum Chordata; class Aves; order Galliformes; family Phasianidae; genus Lagopus; species Lagopus leucura. The sequence goes on from NW_024962262.1 coordinate 13,358,142, forward strand.
ATAGGAGAGGATTCTTATGGAAAACAGAAGATGGACAGTACTTACTTAAGATAGGTACTTACCTATGGTGTAACTGCATCAGTGTTCACACAATTGCACCAGAAAATGTATATGGTACCAGCACTAGCTAACTAACATTAAGAAACTATTATGAAAACTAAAGCTTTAGTTTTAGGAAAGTGTCCTTGATAAAAATGAAGGGAGTAAGAAAAAGGGAAGAAAAGAGTAAAAACCTTTATTATAAAACAAACGAACACAAGCAGAATGGAGCTCAAAGAAAGCCACCCAAACCAAACCCTACTGCAAGAAACACTGCTCTTAAATGACATACATTCTGCAATTTTTAGAGAGAACTCCATTGATCTTAGAACAGTGTTTTATTCTGCAATGGTACAGAACAAAACTCAAGGTTTTTCACAGAAGTTACTCTACTATCATTGTAATGACAGAAGAGACAATTTCAGAATATCCCTAGTAGGGCTTAAGGACCCTTAAGGATCATTGGGTCAAAGACAGTATGCTAACAGTTCTGGATTTGCAGACCTGTAAGTCAAGAGAGACATGAGATTTAATGAACCACAAATAAATTATTAAAAGTGACAGGTAAACTCCAATCTTGTAATATAAGCCAAGGCTGCCATTCTCAAGTTAATTATACTCTCAAGAGACCTGACTGCCTTCTTGAAGACTTCAGGCCATAAATCAGGGAAGAAAAGGAAAGAGCAGCTGCAAGGCAGGCAAGCCTTCATATCCTCTAGTGGACAGGGCTGGCAGCCAGACAAGTGAATTTGACATGGAGATCAAGTTTTCAGTAATCAACAGCTGCCTGTGAAAATTAATTGCTTCTGTACAGGTTGAGAAAAACTTCACGTAATAATGCTGTTATAATGAGGCAGTGAGGCAGCTGATTATAGCATTTATCTGCCCATGAAGCTTCTTTTGGTTTAATGTGTATTTTGTCCTACAAGCCAAACTCTTTACTGTTTTCTTTTTCTTCTTGGGTAATTCAGTGAAGTAAGCTCATATTTGAATCAAGCACCAACCAAGTCCAGGTCCAAGGATAATTTAAGTAAAATACAGCCTTACACTGGGACAATATACACAAAATGCTACTCTGTCACATTGTCTGCAGTAGCTTAAGGACACAATCCTGCTCTTGTTGAAATCAATGGCAAATATTCTAATGACTTAAACAGTAGGTCTGGGGCCTAAGGGGAAGAATATAGTGGTATCACCATGGAAACCAGCAGTACTAGCAATGAGAACAAAAAAAAGTGAAGAATTGAAGAAAATGCACAAAAGGAAGTATTATGTTATTGCACTTACATTATATGAAGTCACCTGCTCAACAAGTCTCTTGTCTCTCCCAGATAATACAATTTCTTCATTATCCTTACTGGTTGACTTCTTTGCCTCTTCTCTTTCCTGATGAGTGGAAACAAATTACACACTACAGTTACCAGAATGCCTGAAGTATAAAGGAAAGAAATCTATATTTACTTTAATTAAATCTGAAGGGCAGAGGCCACCAGATATTTTTTTGCTCAGCTTGACAGAAGAAGAAAGTGGACACACTAATTGGAAATTCAATGAGCTGACACAGAGTAACTGACTACTGCGACAAGAGAGGGAGCAAATGAATACCAAAATGGTAATTTCCCCTGTTTTATCTTTAAGACTCAATTAATGAGTTTTGGGAACAGAGAGAAAAAAATGCAAGGATATTTTCAATTGAGAAATCAGATTTGTTTCCACAAAATACCAACAACAAATCTGAATGCTACCTGTATACATATCTGATGGCAGTATTATGGGTGCATGTATGTATGCTTATATTAAAACATTACACAGATGTGAACATTTATTCATATTTATATGAATATGAATACATCTTTCACACACATACGTATATATACACAACGATCACATATATGTTATATATAAAAATATGTGTACAAGTGAATAAATGCTCACCTTGGCTTTTCTCTCTCTGTCGGCTGGAGTATCTGTCCACACAGACCTATCACCTGATTTGTCTTCAGCTCTTCTCTTGAATGTTCTTGGGCCAAATCCAAAGCTTTTCAGCTCAGGTGGAAGTTCCGTCATCCACGATTCCCTTGTGACTTGCTTGGGTTCATCCTTTACAAAAGAAAAGTAGGTGGAAAAAAAAACACAAGCAGACAACCAATACCCATCATCCGGATCTCTGAGCTTCCAGCAGAAATCATCTTTTTCTTTGTATTCACGATTGCAACCACTTTAGCATCACAAGCAGAACTGTGGATGAGAGCATCTTCGCAAACCCCAAAAATCCACAAATACAAAGCAACAAAACATTACAAGTGAAACAATCCAACTTACACTGTCTGCTGAGGTGAGTTTCTCCTTCATTCTCTGAGCTCTGCGTTCGAATTCTTCAGTCACATCAGACTCCACTGGTCCTTTTGCAGGCATTGGGCCTATAATGTTGTCTTCTTCCTCGCTACTATCTGTTGCCTTCCAAAAACAAAACATTTATCTTAATCATACTGTTATAACCCTGAAGAACTACTTCAGTTGTATAGGAATACACAACAGTGTGCTGCTAATTCATGCTGCTCTGCATGCAGCGCTGTAGCCTGTGGGACTGCAGAGCAGCACAGGAGGCAAGCTGGCAGGTAGCAAAAGACACAGCAGTATAGCTGTGGACAAGGTGCAAGAAAAGGATCATCAAATTTAAATGGCTGCGTGACTGGTAGCATCAAATAGAGAAAGGCAGAAGATGCTGAGAAATTACTGGTCATTTATAAACACAAACAATTAGAGTAGGTAACACCAGTTTCCCTTATAATTGTGCCCCAAAGTATTTGCATGGTCAAATTTTCACTAATGACCACTGCATTACTGCTTTAGGGAATTAGGGGACTGCATTCTCTATTTTTATTTCCTAAATAAGAAGCTGGTGCAAAAAAGAAGAATAACTATTTTCAGAAAACAAGCTAACATAACAAAGCCCTCTCCTTGTTCACAAATTAAAAAAAAAAAATGCAAAAACACACAGCTTTCATAATAAATTGCATTGTAAGGTGGTTGAGGATGAAAGACACTCCATGCTGGGCTTAAATTGAGGAAGCGTGTCTCATTTCCTTCCTCATGTCTTAAGTTCAATTCACTCCATTACCCTGTGCCTCAAATGAGATGCAATTTAAAACAACTGCCCCCATGTTTGGAGAGGAAATTGATATAAAGTGAAGAGTCAGCAGGGAACAAACTGTCTGTAAAGGTGTACTGAAATAAAAAATAGCAAAACAAGATTAGAGCAACAGCAAAATTAGTCATCATTTTCAAAGGGTAAAAATAAAAAAGAATATGTTAAAAAACAAAAACCAAAAAAAAGCCAACCAACAAAATAAACTAACTTCTACCTGACGAGCTGATTCTAGAAGATGTGTACAAGAGAAAGAGCACTTGTTTGGTTTGTTTGTAAGATGTATGAACAGAGCAGTTTTGACATCCCTGCCTCAAGAGATTTGTCATTATGGTAAATTGCTTAATCGTTATTTGCAGTTATAAGATGATGTGTATCTAAAAAATGTCAGACAATCATTCTTCATGATAGACTGTGACAACTCTCACTGCAGGAGGCTGGAGAACAACACACATCTCAAATACTAATCGAAAAGTGAAGCTTCAAAGCAGCTGCTGGCTCACTCCTTCCTCACAAGTCCTGTCGTGTCTGGGGAGTTAAAACTTAAGAAAACAGAAAACCTAAGTATTCTAGAAAAATGAAAAGCAAAATGACAGTGGAGATGAGTTAATTTTCACAAGAAATTAGTATTTACTTTATTACAGCACAAGAACAATTGAATCACCTGAACACTGGTACCCAGTGCCATTTTGGATGTCTGAGAGCATCCTACTCAAGAAGGCTGTCAGTTTCTTTTGGATAAACATATTTAACATCTCCACTAGTAAGTGGAGGTGAAGATATGGGAAATAATCAGCCCTTCTCTCCTCCACCACCTTAATCAACAAAAGAATAAAACATTAAATTATAGATAAACATTTTTTTTCTAGCAAGTCTCAGTGTTTTCAATAATTTTCACACAGGGTGATGAAGCAGAGGAACAGGTTGCCCAAGGAGGCTGTGGATGCCCCATCCCTGGAGGCATTCAAGGCCAGGCTGGATGTGGCTCTGGGCAGCCTGGTCTGGTGGTTGGCAACCCTGCACATAGCAGGGGGTTGAAACAAATGATAATTGTTGTCCTTTTCAACCCAGGCCATTCTATGATTCTATGATCTGAACTTTGCTATAATGTTCACTGGTGAAGGACACATTACACTGAAATAAAGAATGGGAAAAAATGAAGGAGAAGTACTGTGACTACAATTTAGGATGCCTACAGCACTTGCATTCAGCGCACCATCAGTCTAACAGTAAAATCACAACAAACCAGACCAGCACGTTTCTTTTTTAGGCTTACTTATGTTTCAGTATTTAATGCAGACACCTTCTGGTCTATAATTAAACTGTCATGCGGAAAAGTATGTCTGGTAGATTTCTTCAGGCTCCTGCTTGTTTAAGCATTTTGGATAGCTTGTACTCAAACAAAAGACTCTTGGTCTCACCAACCTGGCTGAATTGTGATGAAGCAGATGGTCCTATTGAAGATCTGTTACTCCCAGTGTCCTGTGCAGATTTCCTAAAGCCAGGCGGTAATGCAGGACCTATGATAGGCCTCAAGTAGAAAAGAAACAATTTTATTATTATTTTTTTTAGTTGGAAGGAGGAATTAGAAAAAGGAACCATCGTGGACAGTACATCAAATGGACATCCTATCGCTTGCTAAAGAAATATTAAAGAGATTAATTTAAAAATTAAAACAAAGTGTTGTTCTGTACTTCTTCTTCCTTCCGATGGCAAGTACAGCTCCTGTGTGTTCACTACAGAAATGTGCATAAGAACAGTCTGACTCTATTTTCCACAGGGACCTCTGCAGACAGCTGGAATGCAAGATAACTGGAAATGTCATGGCACGTAGTCATGGAAATCCACTCTTCTTCCCTGGCTTCTAGCTTCAGATTCAAAAGCAATGAAAGGTGGGAGGCTGTATATATGCACACAAACACAAGCTACCTTTTCTCTAGCAACAAAGCTGGTTTTGCACATTCTTGTCTCACGCTAGGGTTTCGTTGCTCTTTAAAACATAAAAATAAGAGCAGTGTGCTGATTCAAGTTTGTTTTCCCTTGGAGGAAGAAGAGAGGAAAAGAAAGGTTTTGTAATCCCTTGTAACTTTGCCGATTTGTTTTTTGAAACTCAGCAAGCAGTACAATAATTCAATTGTCTCCAGGAACACAGCAAGGTGAGAATTTATTCTCAGTGGTGCAAACAGTTCAAAGTATACTACAAACTGTACCTGCAGCTCTGAAAAGACCTCAGTAGACAAGCTCCTCTTTTAATAATCACCACCATATTCTTGAGGGCTAATAAAAATGCAAACAATTATCACCTGAAGAAATATCCCAGTGAAGTATCCTCCCAGTCTTTCAGACAGAGACTTGATTTATTATGACCTCCAGTCTCAGAGACTTTCAGCAATCAAAAGTAACGCAACGTGAATCGCATTATTCTAATGATGGTCTGCTAACTCAAGTATAATCTAATCAGCACAGCCCTGCTGTAGTGATGTTATTATTGGGTTTGAGGAGGGGAAATCAAAAGCAGAAAATCCTGCCGGAAAGGCAGCCACAGCCAGCCAGCCACAAGCAATACATGTGAGCTCAGGCCACGGCAAGGGCACTGGTGAGGATTTCAAACCCAGGCAAGAGGCCTAGGCTAAATCTGAAGTTCCATCCCCACCTAGCTGCTGTAAAGAAGAAACAGCTTTTATGTTTCTCTCTTCCTTTCTGACTGCTTGCTTTTTAAGACTGGGTTTTAGGGTTCTAACATAAAGATACCAAAGTTAAACCCATGCAGATACAGCCAAAATAATCTTTTATTTTAGTACACAGTTAACTTTATTTTGAGAGGAAAGGGAGTTAACTGAACTATAAAAGATTTCTACTAAAATATACAGAAACATCTCTGCTGTGGGCTGTATCACTGCAACCTGTGAAAAGAAGCAGATCTCAAGTACCCTGACTTGCTTCTGTCACAGCTCAAAGGCTCTTCCAAGGAATAGACAAATGGTTCCCAACTCGTCCCTCCCACGCTGTCTGTTTCTCTGCTTTTTTCCACATGAATAACCCTGTTGCTCAGGTCTTTCCTCAGCAGCACAGAGCTGACACGAGCCCTGACAGCTTCCTGGATGGCCAAACACATTCTGAGCAGTGAGGCAGATCTAATTCCAAATCTTAGATGTATTTTTTCTGCTGTTAGTAACTCTGGTACTTATCTACACTGATCCAGAAGAAAAATACTAACTTACCAAGAATTTCACTTAACAATACAAGATTTCATATACAGCAAAGAGCACTTTCCTGCTGCTGGGTTTTGAGTCCTTGCTAAAGTCAGAAAGAAGATGGGCATGTCAGCATTCTCCTGATGTCTAACTTAAAAAAAAAAATCATTAAGATAACCTTCGCTCTTTATCTAGATGCATGGATTCTTCTGGAAGCTTTACAAGTACTGTACCTCTAACATTGATAAGTAGCAAGATCCTTTCTGAAGTTGAAGGAAATCTGTTCACTTATGTTTTTTTAAGCTGAAATGATTCAAACAATTTTTGAAGAGCTGCAACTTCCCACACAGGCTGCTCTTAATTATGAATATTTGTTTTGACAAGTCTGGAAAAGACACAATGGAATAAAAGCTTTTCTAAAAGAATGAGTAAGTCACAAGGAGCTAAGAAACAGTATATCTATATATTGAAACATGTACTCTTGTATTTGCTTCAGATATTCAGGTCTAAGTTGGCAGCTGGCAATCCACTCACTCCAAGGGACAATGCAGGGGGAGACAGCAGCGCTGTGTCTACACCCTGCACAGCTCATGCTCCTACTGTGTCAGCACAAGCAGACAGCCAGGTGCATGGGGGTGGAAGACAGACAAGGCTCGTCCTACACATCACACTTTGCCCACCTATTCATGGAAATGGGGTGGTGCCAACAGCTCTGCTGAATCTGTGTGTGAGGAGCTGGTGTGTGATGAGCTAGGACAAAAGAGCTGGGAAGAGCAGACTCTTCCCTCTGAATTCCCACCCCTGGAGGCATTCAAGGCCAGGCTGGATGTGGCTCTGGGCAGCCTGGTCTGGTGGTTGGTGACTCTGCACATGGCAGAGGGGTTAAAGCTAGATGATCATTGTGATCCTTTTCAACCCAGGCCATTCTGTGATTCTGTAAATTAAATGCAAGCTATCTACTAGTTTGGAAGAGAACTGCTTAGTAGAAAAAGAAGTTGGGTGTAAGCATACAGAAGTTCTGAGCATACAAGATGAGTGAGCACCTGTGTCATCTCTCTCACCTTCGAATTACAAGCTACCTCTTCATCTTTCCTCTTTTGCATTGCACACTTTGACACAACCCTTTATAGTGTGAGCTTTCATGCAAAGAAAAAAAATCAAGAAAGCAGGAAGTTGACCTCAGCTGATATTAAATGCAACAAGGATTTCTTTGTGCTGCTTTATTAGAAAACACATTATTTTTAGTAGCTACCTACATTTTATAACAAAAGAACACATTCTGCATATGTGAAAGGTAAGAAAGGAAGCAGTTCCTCCTGCTGCTTTGAAAAGTCCAAAGGAGCCTGCTGAGCATGACACCTTGTAATCACAAGTGAGTCTGTCAGTTACAGCAAAGCATGGCCAAAAAAGACATGCAAAGGTTACTTCCAAATAACCGTAGGTCAACACATTCAGGTTTCCTCAACTGCTGCCAAGCACCATAAAGATTAATCCAAACTGAAGAAAATTCAATTTTGAAAATTGCTCGCAGAAAGAATGCTGTACACAGCTTGAGAACAAACTGAGTCACCTCCCTAGCACCAAACACCCATACCTGACAGGTAGCTACTGATTTATTTTATCTATCAGCTCTCTATCGCTCTGGGGAAGATAACAGTGATCAAGGGATTTAATGGTACCTTTCATCAGTGAATGCTTCCTTGGAAGTGCTGATTTCAGTACGGGCTATTTGAAATGATAGAAGGAAGTGCATAGATTGATGCAAAACTAGGACGCTGTGAGACACAGTTAAATTGTGCATGGACAATCCATGAACAGTTTTCTTTTTTAGGTATTTTGTAATTACCTGCAATCAAACAGAAAGCTTCCTGAAAGAGGCTGTCAATAAAGCTTATTTGGTTAGACATGACAACCTGCTTTCTAGAAACATATGCCATTCAGATACATTTCCTACCTAGAGAAGAATAGAATATAATCCTTGGTGCATTAGCAAGAGACAGTTACAATCATCTGCATTGTTTTACAGCACACAAGAGCTAACTGCCCTACTCCTCCCAGCCCAAGAATGAGCCACACAAGTAGGGGTCCCTGCAGCACCAATTTGTTTTTCCTGCACTGATCCAAGACCTATGATAGGAGATGGAAGAAATGGGACATTCAAAGTATAGATCAGACAATTCACATTTTTAATTTTTCTCTCCAGCTTTCCAAACAGTACTAACAGGGCTGTGTGTTCTGCTTCAAGGGAATGCTGCTCTCATTCTCAAAAATGCAGAGGAAGCAATTTCAATCACCTGAATCTGAAATGAACAACTGAAGTGTTCTCTAATAGGGACATAAAATATTGTATCTAAAATAATTATCTTTTAAGAAAAAGAGCCTGAATATAATTCCATTTTAATTACCTCTCTGGGGAATCATCCTCTTTTTTAAATCCAGGAGGAAGAGCAGGCCCAAAAAAGCCATCATCATCATCATCATCATCCTGAATTCTTTTTGGCTTCCTGCAAAGATGAAGACTTCAGTTAATAATTACATTCACATGCAGAGCAATTATCCACATTTTAAAAAAGGAAAAAATTAAACATAAAATGATTTCAGACAGCCTTGTGTACTAAATAGCTTGCTGTTACCACGGAAACAGTGCAAAAGGATCCAAAATAATTTGAAGCAATTAAAAATTTGGGAGCGTAAGCTTTGCTTCAGAAATGGTTTGACATCAAGGCAAAAAAAACAACAACAACAACAAAACAACAAAAACATTAGGAGTGCTTTTACAGGAGAAAGAAGACTAATATGATTCAGGGGGAAATTCTTTACCCAGAGAGTGGTGAGGTGCTGGCACAGGCTGCCCAGAGAGGTTGTGGATGCCCCGTCATTGGAGGTGTCCAAGGCCAGGTTGGATGGGGCCCTGGGCAGCCTGGTCTAGTGTTAAGTGTGGAGGTTGGTGGCCCTGCATGTGGCAGGGGGTTGGAGATTCATGATCCTTGAGGTCCCTTCCAACCCTGGCCATTCTGTGATTCAGTGATTCTATGATGTTAAAATAATATCTCTATTTACAAAGTAGTTGTAAATTCAGCATAGTTCTTTCTGCAATTGTGTACAGTTGTCTGCATTTTGACTATCTTTCACAGTTTAGTTCAAACTGAAAAGCTGTTGAGTAAGACAACAGGAGAAAAGTGAGTAATATTTACCCTAACACACAAAGACAGCACAACATTCTGCAAGAATGAGAGCAGATTTAGATTAAACGTTAGGAGATATTTTGCTCAAGGGGTGGTGAGGCAGTGGCACAGCTGCCCAGAGAAGCTGTGGGTGCCCCATCCCTGGAGGCGCTCAAGGCCAGGCTGGATAGAGTCCTGGGCAGCCTGAGCTGCTGGGTGGCACTGCCCAGGGCAGGGGTTGGAAGTGGATGGGCTTTGAGGTCCCTTCCAACCCAACCATTGTGTGATTCTGTTGTTCTACGAATATGGAAAGCACATCACCAAGTTTTAAGCAGAGTTTACCTTTTTGTTTACGTAACGCTGATTCTCACATTATATACAGACACACTTCTGCAACAACGTAAAGACACAACCTGAGAACAGACTCACTTGGGTTGTGAAGCTCCTTCTGAATCCTCTCCAGAATCTCCACCTGTGTCTCTAGGCAGAGGAAGAGATTCAGAATCGTCGTCACTGTCAGCAGCTTCTGAGCTGCTGCTGCTTCTGTAGTCCGGGGGCAATGCTGGTCCTGCAACTGAGCACCCAAAGTTACAGGGGATATTTGTTAAACATTTCAGAGAATCATAGAATCATAGAATGGCCTGGGTTGAAAAGGACCACAATGATCATCTAGTTTCAACCCTCCTGCTACGTGCAGGGTTGCCAACCACCAGACCAGGCTGCCCAGAGCCACATCCAGCCTGGCCTTGAGCGCCTCCAGGGATGGGGCATCCACAGATTTCAAATGAGTGTTATCTGTCTTGGTACTCCTCAAACACCTGCCTCCCTGGAGGTTATTCCCAGTTTGATGATGCGTGAACAGCAGGCACAGAGCTCCTCACACTGCTGAAAAAAGGGATGCCTCAGGCTCCTAGACATCTGTCAGAAGGCTGAGAATGAGGCTCTCATACTCCAGCCAGCACTTTGCTCCCTGGAGTAAAGAGGAGGATGGAGACATCCCACTTATGGGGAGGTTCAGGCACTAACGCTGTATGTAACCAGCATGCACAGCTCTTGCTTGCATACTGTACATGTATATTGGTCTGACCCTCGTAACAAATGCCCTCCAGACAAGAAGCTTGATACAGGTACCCTCAGAGGCTTCCCAGACCCAGGGCAGGCCAGTACAGTTCTGTACAGCACCAACAACCACCTGATACCACAGAGATGTGACCATACTGGTGATTCAACTCTGCCATGTACACACCATTCCTCTTCTTCATATTTCAAGCACTGAAGCTGAGACTGACAGGACAAAAAGCTGTTTGGTAAAAGGCATTGTTAACTATATGAATAGCCAAGGATTGAATGAAAAGACGAGGTGCAATAAAACCAACAAAAAGGAGGGTAACAGAAAATTACATCTTTGACTGAGATTTTTTTTTTCCGATGGCACAAAGTAATGCCTGATGCAGACTGATACTCCATTGTTAGCTAACAAAAAGCAAGGCAGAAATTGAGACCTTCAGGTGAGCTTTACAAAACTTTTATCTGTCTTTATCAAAAGACACAGAGCCAGGAGAGTTCCCTAGTTATGATGTACCCAGATGGATCAGCCACATTATTTTCTGATTTCACAGGATGGACCTTAGCCAGGATGTACAAATACATGTCATTGCTAAGAAGGAAAAACAAATCAAACAAACAAAAAAAAAAACAACTAACAAAGCAAACAAAACTGTTCAGTGAACGACAAACTGGTGGTAAGTTTGTACCCAGAATGGTGGCCAATGTCTCAGTGTCTGGATGGAGATTGGTGATGAGTGGTGTCTCTCAGGGGTCAGTACTGGGACCAGTGCTCTTTAACATCATTATCAATGACATCAACAGTGGGATTGAGTGCACTCTCAGCAAGTTTCCAGGTGACACCAAGCTGTGTGGTGCAGTTGACATGCTGGAAGGACAGAATGACATTCAAATAGACCTAGCCAGGTTTGAGCAGTGGGTCCAGGAGAACCTCATGAGGTTCAACAAAGCCAAGTGCAAGGTCTTGCACCTAGGCAGTGGCACCACACTATCAGTGGGGGATGTAAGGGTAGAGCACAGCCCTGCTGAAAAGGACCTGGGGGTACTGGTGGATGGGAAGCTGGACACGAGCCACCAACATGCCATCACAGCCCAGAAAGCCAACTGTATCTCGGGCTGCATCAAACACATTGTAGCCAGCAGGGCAAAGGAGGTGATCCTGCCCCTCTGCTCTGTGCTGATATGGCCTCAGCTGGTGCACAGCATCCAGATTTGGAGTCCTCAGTACAGGAAAGCTGTGAACCCAATGGAGTGATTCCAGAAGAGGGCCACAAAAGTGATCTAAGAGATAGAACGCTTCTCCTATGAGGACAGGCTGAGAGAACTGGGGCTGTTCAGGCTGGAGAAGAGAAAGGTCTGAGATGACCTGAGAGCAGCCTTCCAATATCTAAAGGGGGCTGTAAGAAAGAAGGGGACAGACTCCTTAGCAGAGTCTGTTATGACAGGACAAGGGAAAATGGTTTCAAATTAAAAGAGGGGAGATTTAGATTGGATACAAAAAAAGTGTTTTCTTACAATGCGGGTGGTAGGGCACTAGAACAGGTTGCCCCCTTTCTGGAGACATTCAAGGCATGGCTGAGCACCTGATCTAACTGTAGGCGTCCCTGTTCATTGCAGGGGAGTTGGACTAGGTGGCCTTTAAAGGCCCCTTCCAAGTCAAATGATTTTACGATTCTATGACAAACAAAAAAAGAAAACAACCCAGCCTAGCCTATAAAGCTCAGGGTAAGAGAGAACCAACAGATGAATATAATAAATAGCCATAAAGGCTCAAGAAGTTGTGGCCTGAGAAAAAAAAAAAAAACCACAAAGTATTAAGAAGACAAACAAAACAAAACAAAAAAAACCCACAACTTATTTCTCCAGCAAATGAAGCAGAGCATCATTTGGTCTCAAGAGAGGCAGGGGTTGGACGGACCAAAGGGAGCAAATGGATGCAAGCTGAGAAACGGGTCATGGCTTTGTGAGCCAGAAAGAACAGGGAAACTACTGCTGTGTAAAGGAGGAGGCTGGTCCCATTGACATGCTGACAAACACCAGTGCTTTCTACTCCAATTCCTTCCCACTGTTCTCTCTGCCATGCCAAAGAGCAAGCTTGTGTGGGCTGTACAATCAGGCAGATCAGGGAATTTAGCAGACATAAAAATTACACAGCAAAAACCAGCACTGCCCTGAAAGAGCTGCTCGTACTTGGAACTGCTACCAAAATAAAGAGCCTGGTTCGGGAAGGAAATGGGCGTTTATAGGCTGGGGATGGGGGAAAGAAGAGTCACTTGGTGAAAGCAACGGAAGAGCAATGGATGAAGGAGAGCAACAGAGGAAGCAAAGTAGCAAGCAGAGCTGGGTCTGACTGAAATGCGCGTTTCACTGCTGCCCGGAGCGGCCATCCTCGCAGTACTGCTCTGACTCGTCCTTCTGGTAGATGTTACGATGGTTCGGCACAACAGGACGGCGCAGCAGGACGGCCCCACGCAGCCCGCTCCCTCCCCACGCCCCGCGCGGGCGGTGCCGCCCCCTCCCCTCAGCGCGGCGCCTCACCCTGGCCCAGCTCTTCATCCGGGTCCTCCTCGGCGCGGCGCGGGAAGCCGGGCGGCAGCGCGGGGCCGATCAGCTCGCGCGCCATGGCGAGGGGCGGGGGCGCGCCGGTGACGTCAGAGCGGCGCCGGCCGTGCGGATTTAACCCCGGAAGAAGAAGCTATAGAAACCGGAAGTGACGCGTTTTGTAGCGGCCGGCCGGCGGTGCGGCTCCTCACGCGGCGGGCATGCAGCCGGGCGGCGAGCTGGGCTCCGCCGTGAGCCCGTTCGGCTGGTTCCCGCCGCCGCCGCTCCGCCCGCCCCTCTTTTGCCCGCCGCCTCCTTGGGAGCCCGGCTTCTGGCCGCCGCCCGACGGCTACGCCCCACCGCCGGCATGGTACCCGCCGGCCTACCAGGAGCCCCTGCGGCGGCCGCACAGTGGTGAGCGGGGAAGAAGGGGGTCCCGGCGCCTTCTTTCCTCCTTTTCCCTTCTCTTCCTTCTTGGAGCTGCCCCCAGTCTCGTTTCCTGATCCTTCAGCCCCGACTTGAGTCTGCACGGCCCCTTTCCCTCGCTCCCCACCTGGTCGTGCATGTGGGACTCATCGGCTGCAGCAACTGAAACCGACTGTTGTGTTGTGTGGGTTTTTGTTTGTTTTTTTTTTTTTAAGGTGGAAATGGCCATTTTCCCCAGGAATGGCAAGGAGAGCAAGCGCCTGGATTTCATAAGCGTTCTCCAGGTGGAAACAACAGGCAGAAGGTACGGATGCTGAATTGGGCTGTGTGGCCTTCAGTGTTCCCTTTCTGTGATAACTGTTCTGCGATGTTGGGATGGAGGTGACTCTGTATGGCTTGTGTCCCTGTGCAGCCACTGTGCTCTTGACTAATGCCGCTGCCTCTGTGAGATTGAATGTACATGACAAGCAAAATAAGTGTGGTGCCCTGGCGTGACTGAGGAGGTGATTCTTCCTCTCTGCGCTGTCCTTGTGAGGCTTCACCTGCAGTATTGTATCCAGGGTGATGGATGTTGGAGTGAGTCTAGAAGAGGCCACTGGGATGAGGCTGGAGCGTTCTCCTATAAAATATGGAGGAGAGAACCGGGTTTGCTCTTCTTGGGTTTAAGGGAAAGCTCTTTACAGGGAGAGTGGTGAGGTGATGGAACAGGCTGCCCAGAGAGGTTGTAGATGCGCTGTCCCTTCAGGTGTTCAAGACCAGGTTGGATGGGGCCCTGGTCTAGTGCCGTATCTGGAGATTGGTGGCCCTGCCTGTGGCAGGCGAATTGGAATTTGATCCTTCAAATCCCTTTCAACCATTCTCTGATAAGTGGAGGTTCTGAAGGAGCCTCATTGTGACCTTCCAATACTTAAAGGGGGCGTATAGGGAAGTTAAGGAGGGGATATTCATCATATTCATCAGATAGCATGAGAGGACAAGAGGTAGCAGTTTCAATCTCATCTGTATCTACCCTCTTAACTATAAGGAAGAAATCATATGCTTAGGGGTGGTGAGGCACTGACACAGGCTGCATGGAGAAGCTGTGGGTGCCCCATCCCTAAAGGTGCGTAATGCCAGGTTGGATGGGGCCCTGGGCAGCCTGAGCTGCTAGGTGGCAGCCCTGTACATGGCAGGAGGTTGGAACTGGTTGGTTCCTTCCAACTGAAGCTTTTCCATGAATTGGCCTCAAACCCTGAGCTCGACGAAGGGATCAAATCCTAAAACACGTAATCTCAATAAAAGCCTTTATTGTGATGATGCCCAGTTAAATAGATCACTTTAATGGTCCATCATGTTTTCAGACCCTGGCAGCCTCATCACTTTGCTGTAATGGTGGGAGAGGGAAGGGTCCCTACTGCCCCCAAGCTCCTACCTGTCACATGAGAACAGGTGTAGACTGAATCTATGGGGAGGGGGTGTGGAGCTGTAGCCCTGGCTCTTTTTCAAGCTGCTGATAAGCCTGTGTCTGCAGAAGTGATAACTGATAGGGTGGTAGGAGAAAGAACTGAGTGCAGTACATTTTGTTTGGAAAATGAATGATGTCAATTTTAGCTTTGTTAGTTTAGATATTTGGTAATACCTCAAATAAAGCATTCCAAACAATTTATTTCCTATCTAGTTAAGTAGGGTAACCTTTTAACTGCTATACTTATGTTTTTTTCCTTTCTCTTAGAACAAAAAGAAGAAGGAGCCAGTTTTCTCTCACTATTGTGATACCTGTGACCGAGGCTATAAAAACCAGGAGAAGTATGATGAACATATTTCACAACATACACAGGTTGGACTTTGCTTGCTTTTTTTATTTCAATCTCTAGTTTTTCACATACAAACAGATAACTGTAGTCACTCTTATGATGGTAGACCTAGCAACAGATTCATGAGTTGGTAGTAGGCTTTTTTTTTTTTAATGCTGTATGTAGGGAAGCTTGTATTTTTTGTGTTATTGCTCAAGTCATTTTAATGTTCTTCTGAATATTGCTAGTTCACCCCAGCACTGAGTAGCTTCACTGACATCAGCATAGCATGTGAAATATGTGTGAAAATGCTTTATGTAGAAGAGATTTTAAAAATGCACTCCTTTACTGCGAAGGAGTAACACAATTTGAAATTGGCTAGCCCCACGAATCTTTCTTTTAGCTTTGCTTTACATTATCTCTGATTATGAGGCATGTTGTCTTCATTAGCTGTACAAAAATCAGATGGAACTTAAAAGTACATTAACCCTAATTTTTTTTTTTTTGCAGTCATGTTTGTTTTAAAATTGTATTGCTTAAACTCTGTGCCATCAGCTGTATAATCATCTGGTGCAGAATTTGACTTTTAGATAAATGTTTGTTGTAATTTTCTTGTATAATGTGATATGCCTGAAGTTCACTCCCTTTATCTTGCAGTGCACAGAAGAAGGATGCAGTTTCAACGCACATGAGAAGTTAGTTCAGATACACTGGAAGACTGTAGGTATCCCAGCTGTCTCCCAGAATATTAATCTTTGCTGTCTTCATGTAGTAGGAGGGTTAAAACTAGATGATCATTGTGGTCCTTTTCAACCCAGGCTGTTCTATAATTCTTTCTTTTTTTTCATTCTTCTGAAATTAAAACATCACTTCTGAGTAAGTTCTTTAAGCTCTTTACTATGAGAGTGGTGAGGTGCTGGACCAGGCTGCCCAGAGAGGTTGTGGATGCCCCATCCCTGGAGGTGTTCAAGGCCAGGTTGGATGGGGCCCTGGGCAGCCTGGTCTAGTGTTAAGTGTGGAGGTTGGTGGCCCTGCATGTGGCAGGGGGTTGGAGATTCATGATCCTTGAGGTCCCTTCCAACCTGGGCCATTCTGTGAGTTGAATCCGTTATTAAAAAAAAAATCTTATGGGTATAAATGTTCAGTTCTGTATCTTAATGAATTTTAATGTGGTTGCTATGTGCAGTCTCAGCATGATTGGAGATTAAGTGCAGTACCCTTTTTCCTTTTGTTTTTTTTTTTTTTTTTTCTGCTCCCCCTTCTGGCTTTGAAACACCTTTGAATTTCTTCCTTAGGTACATGGACCTGGTGCTAAGAGAATAAAATTAGATAGTCCAGAAGAGATTGCTAGATGGAGAGAAGAAAGAAAAAAGTGAGTAATTGCTTGACACTTTTTAAAGAACAAAATATACAAATGGCATTGTAGCTAAAGTATGGGGTGAAGTTCATATGCAGCAGGATTTCTCATTTTCTCCTGTTGTGATGTGAGGTGTATAACTTGATGCTGTTTACCAGCAGCCTGTGCTTCCATAGGCCTTTTCACGGTGGCTTTCTCATAGTTAACTCCTTTTCAGTAGATGAAAGATGCTGTAAGTTTTCCTCACTTCTGTACCTGACTTGGAATACAGTTTTGAGTGATCAGTGCATGGTGAAAACAAACCTATAAGTAGGAGTTGTGATGCAGAGTGGGAAGTTGTATAAATCAAATTTCAAGGTTGCTAATGATCAGCTTTGGCATTGTGCTAGTGACCTCTTGAGATGAAAGTAAAACAACTTGTCTGGTACAGTCTTAAAGCCCATGCTTTTATAACAGTATCTCCAAGGGAGAAAATTAATACTTGTTTTATTTTCAACTTTGTGTACATTTTTGTCTTCTGAGATGCTTGTGGGAGAGCTGTTGGTGCTAAGGCTTATGTGTCAAAATGGTTTTTAAGGTGCATGCAAGTACATGCTTTGCTGTGTATTAGAAACATGTTTGTACATTCATTTTCTGCTTCTCTAATATTTATATGTTGTGTGCTTGGGGAGTGGATACTGTGAGTCAAAGCAAAATTTATGTGCAGTTTACTGAGTGATGATACTCTGCCTTAGATAGGGGTCTCTATTCAAAATTCAACAAATTATGGTAGGTAGTTGTTTTTTTTCTTTCATATGACTATAATTTTGTTGTGGTACGAGGTTCCTGGAAGCCTTTTGTTTTCTGTAGCATACTGTAATAAGTGGAAATAAAGTCACAGTTCTGAGCACCATCAAAAAAGGCAATGTGGGATGAGCCAAGGCCGCTAGGTGGAGTAGTGCTGTCGCTTATTTTGGTGTGTGTGTTTCTATGTGGGTGTCTCATTTAGCTGTAATAGATGCATGTAAAACGACTACCTGAGTAGCTTGTGTTAATTTTTGTACAAAAGCTGAGGTAGCTGTACTAGCACTTAATAAAAGAAACAACTAAATAAAAGCAATGAAAGCCAAATCTGAGGCTTCTGCAAAGCATTCATTAGGTGTCCAACAAAGCAACGGTATGGTATGAAAGATCTGACTCACAGTAAACACTCAATTTGAAAGGGGGGCGGGGGCGCCGCGCAAGGACACAAGAGGGAGTCTGAACTATTAGGGAGTTTTGATTTATGGTGACATGTAAAAGCTTTTCTTTCTAGAAGCTCTAATCAGAGCTAAGAATGAATCTTTTTAGGTCATTAGTAGTTGGTTTCTAATTAGTTTCTGGTGATTTAATGTGTTTATTTTCAAACTGCATCCCTGACATTTGTTTTGGTTGTTCTTCCAGCTGCTGTAAATAATGACTTAGAGTTCCAGTGTCCATGATTAGCTGCTGTGTTGTTTAGTCGAGTATCCTGCTATCATCTATTAAAGCCTGTCTTTAAAGTGCAGCATCTGTGTGATGAGGGAGGGGAGAGTAGTAATGAGTGAACATCTTTGCAGGAAGTGTGCCAGGTCAGAATGCTGTTTTGCTTTTCCAATTTCTATACAATACCCTTGTTGCAGCCTTTGCATATCTCTTCACCTAAAGGCTTTTTAATTGCTTATGGCATACTGAATTTGCTAAAGAGGCCAGTCTGAAGGCTTTTTAATGTTTTTTGATCCAGTGAATTGGAAAGCAGGCAGTCTGAAGTTACGTGGGCAGTGATAGAGATGCAATTCTATGGGATCTGAGAATCGAGTGTACCCTCAGCAACTTTGCAGACAGCACCAAGCTGAGTGGCTCATGTACACATAATAAGGTTCCACAAAACCAAGTGATGTACTTGGGTTGAGGCAATCCCAGATATAAGTACAGACTGAGGAAGAACTCATTGAGATCAGAGCTGCGGGTAAGGAATTGGATGTTCTGTTGGAACAACAGAAGCCTAACAGTATCCTGGGCTGCATTGGAAGAGGGGTGGCCAGCAAGGAGAGGGAGGGGATTGTTGCTGTCTACTATGACCTTGTGAGGCCCATCTGGAGTATTGTAACCAGACCTGGGATCCCCAGCACAAGAGTGTGTTCAAACAGGTGTAGAGGAGGGCCCTGAAGATGATCAGGGAGCTGGAGCACCTCTCCTGGGAATAGAGGTTGAGGGAGTTGGGCCTGTTTAGCTTGGAGAAGAAAAAACTTCAGAGAGACTTCATTGCAGCCTTCCAGTACTTAAAGGGAGCTCATAAGCAGGAGGGAGATGGACTTTTCTACACAGGTAGAAAGTGATAGGACAAGGGGGAATGACTTTAAACTATAAGATGGGAGATTTTAGATTAGAAGTCAGGGACGTTTTTCACAGAGAAGGTAATAAGATGCTGAAGTGTCCTACTCAAAGAGGCTGTAGATGCCCATCCCTGGAGGTGTTCAAGGCCAGGTTGGATGGGAGCTCTGTGTAATGTGATCTAGTGCCTGATCTAGCAACTGGCAGCCCTGCCCACAGCAGGGAGTTGGAAATACATGGAGTCCCTTCCAACCCAAGCCATTCTATGATTCCTTTGTTTGGAAGACAAATGGTTGTGAAGGCTGACCTTAGCTTTGGTGATTACAACTGCTTTTCTTGTTTTGACTTGTCCGTTCCAACTGTTGAGAAATGTGCTATTCTAGCATTTTTAAAATACAAGCTTAAAGGGAATCACCAACAGTGCATTTTCTTACTGCACAGAATGTGGCATTGCTGTCTTCTATTCTTTCCAAGTGAAATCTGAGTACTAGTTGTCCATCTGTTTCTAACCAGCTCTTCCTGAGCAGAGGTTACTAGAAAACATGCCAAGGCAGCTCTGATGTTGAAGCAAACACCTAAGCTTATTTTTGCTTATGTTTTGATATAACACTGGATGATTTTCTCAATCTCGTGTATTGCTTCTAAATTCTGGCCTGCCCTGCTTTCTTTAACCCAGTCCAGTTAGGGAATGACTGCAGTATTTCCTTGCAATACATTTGATAGGCTGAGCATCTATTTAATAAGTGAAGACTAGTGCTGTCGATCAAACCAATTTGTAATCCCCTAGTTGATAATGATAGCTCTTGGCATCTCCCCTGGTGATACATTCACAGTAGTTAAATAGGTAATAAGGAAAATTAATTTCTTAGTGCCTGGTACAAGTAGTGCAGACAAAGTGAAGTGGATTAAATGTTTTAAGGTGGATGTAATGGATAGAACTTACTGGTACGCACTGGGAATTAATAAAACTGCCTCAGCTAACATGTGGTGAAATCACCCTGCAGATGCAATGCTAGATAAAATGCCTGGGAGACTCGGAACAGAATTTTATCAGCTCTCTGTGGGCCCATTTGGGCTTTGTGTCCCTTTTGCTGTTGGTTGTGTGCTCAGTCAGGACCAGCTCTGTAAGTCAGAGTGCTTTTCCTATGAAGATAAATTTGTGTAGCTTTGGACTCCAGAAATGTGCTGTGTAAACTGCTATAGAAACAGTTCTGTTTTCAGTTAGGCACTGACAAAGCTCTTTGTGCTTTCTAAGAGCTCTGTTTACTTTGTTTATTTGGGCAGGATGTAGTGCACTGGACTATCAAGCATGTATGATTTTGGCTAGAGCACTCGTTTGTTGGAAAAAAATAACCTGTTTACTAGGTCACAAGCTGTGCCAAGTTGTTTACAGGACCTGAGTGCTGGGTTACTTCTGTTACTTCATTGGAGCCCGTAGCTAACATTTGAAGAACCTCATTTTATTGATGGAGGAGGGCATATCTTCTAAGGATACAAGCCTGGGTCAGCACATCAGATCATAAAATGTGACCCCTTTATGTGTTGAAATTCAGTATGTGCTCTTTGTATTCTGCACTGCCACACTTCAGGAGCTGTCTTCCTAGCTTGGCCTCTCTAAGAAAGAATTTTCTATCAAAGAAAAAGGTGGGGAAAAAAATTCCTCTTTCTGGTTTCTCTTGAATATCTTGTTAGCTGCTCTTAGGTGGTGAAGTTTACAAAGTGTGGGTCTCTTTTGTGTAGTTTCACCTTGGGGGTATAATGTAATGTTTGCACTGTAGGCATCTGCCTCCACTCTGGAACTAGGTGGAATTTGCTGTTTCCATGGGCAGATCTGGTTGATGCTCTGTTTTGTTACTACATGTGCAAGCCCCTCCTATTGCCCAGTTCAAACAGAACAACCCTGAATCCAGCCAGTTGTTTTGCACTAGTGAAGCATAAATATATAATGAGGACTCTTGCGTGGACAATCACTCATAATACAGGTCAAGCAGTAAAATTTCTTAATAATTGCAGAAAGCCAAGTTGGTGTTATCTTTTATTCTCATGATGTTACCAATCTTGGCTAGAACAGCCTGGCCAATTTGTGTTTCTTTAACCAAAATGCATTTGTCAGGAGTTGCACAGACCTGTTTATACTCTAGCAGTGCTGAGCTCTGGGATTGTACTGGGTGGCTGTAATGCCCCATTCCTGGGGTTGTTCAAGGCCAGGTTGTATGGGGCCTTGGGCAACCTGATTTAGTGCCCAGTTCAGTGGTTGACAAACCTGTCTTTGACAGGGAGTTTGAAACTAGATGATCTTCAAGGTTCCTTCCAACCCAAGCCATTCTATGGTATCTGTAACAGGCTGCCCAGAGGCTGTGGAGTCTCTTCCTTGGACATCTTCCAAAGCTTCCTGGTCATGAACCCAGGCACCCTATTCTGGCTGTCCCTGCTGAAGCAGGCAGTTGGACCAGATGGCCTTTGGAGGTCGCTTCCCAACCTCAGCATTTCTGTGGTTCTGTGATGAGATGTGGATTTACTTCCATTTTGGAAGGTTGGGTTCGACTCGCTCTGCTTTGGGACGAGTGGGGTTGATGTGGTCCAGTCACCCAATCTGCCACTGGAGTGCTCTGCTCAGCCTTGTAGCACAGCAGAGCACCTGGGGAGGTGTGAACCCAGTCTATCTGCCAACTGAAGACTTGAAAGTCTAGAGCTTACTGCCCACCAAATCCTTAGATTGCAAAATAAGCTATAGGGGCCTTTTTAATCATCATAAAATGCTCTGTGCATGCGCACTGCAAAATGGGTGCATTTTCTGTAGAAGATAAAGGTTATGAGTGAAATGCTATCCGTTATCTTTGTCAGGGAGAGTTGGAGTAAGCAGTTGCTACAGGTGCTGTAAGATGTACCTTTGCAGGAATACTTGGACTTCAGATGCGAGCTTTCTACAGCTGTTAGTTTCTGTCTGTCAATTGAGAAGGTTTTCTAAAAGAAAGCACATCTGTTCTGGCACTGAGTTGAATTAAAAGCATTCATGGAGTCCATTACAGTGGCTCAGTGGAGGGAGTGGTAACTAGTAGGAATGAAAGTGGGAGGCAGTTGTGTCTCAAAGTGTGTTGTTGAGTGCGTGTCTGAGTATGTCTTTAATCAGCGTAACTGCAAGAGCTCTTCCGAGACTTTTGCTCCAGGGTTAAGGGTTTTACCTTATGTCCTTATTTTTAATGACCAAGAGGAGCTTGGAGTTCTCCTGTGTATAACTATCTTACAAATAACTCTTTTCTTCTGTGGGCCTTACTCGTGTGAAAGCATCCTGTTTCCTCCTAGAAGTATGGAGGGGCTGTCAAGCACAGGGGTCTTTGAATTGAAGCTCTTGAGATAAAATAATTCATTCCATGCCTGCTGCATATTAGGAGCTTTATAACATGGATAAAGAAATGCAAGTAGTGGGGAAGAGTAGAGATGAAATATCATATCCCTGTGCTCACTTCAGCTATGTATGGTGGGTTTCTGGGAGAAATCCAATGAAAATAGACTCTGATAGCCTAAACTCAAATCCTCTTAAGACAATTCTGTGATGTGTTTAGGTGTGCCTTAGAAAATGCTTGTTATCTTTTTTCCTTGATAAGTAGTCAAAGCTGTCTTGAGTCAGCATGAAGCTTATCATTCTTACTGTAAAATAGGGAAGATGCATGTGTTAAGATTAAATATTTAAAGAAAGATGTGTCCTTTTTGATAACTATATGTAGTGAGTAGGTGTTCTAAGTTCCTTGTTACTCCATTTTAATAGACATCAAATATTTATGTTTTGTGATACTTTTTGGAAAGGGGTGGGAGTGCTTGCCATTTACCACCTTTATCTCAAAGCACTGAGGTCTGGCTAACTGATGTTTACAGAGCATCCAGCATTGCCATTTAAGGGCTTTGACAGCAATCTACAGGAGGCCTTGCATGTTGGAACTGGCATGGTGTACATCTGCAGGGAAGAATGGTGAGGGAAGTGGGGAGTGGGAAGAGAGAGGTGGTTTGGTTTGGTGGTTGATTGTAATAGTAGATTTGTTTTGTTCTGCATGACTTAGCAGTTTTTCTCGAAGCTGGAATAAAAAGCTGGTAATATTGGTGTAGTAGAGTTCAATATGCAAGCTCAATTCTGAATACTGTGCAGGAGGAGGCTTTTTTCCCTTAACTATGCTGTTAAGGGAATCTTCTGCATGCAGAAGCTGTTCTTAAAACCCTATTTTATGTAAGAGCTGAGCCATTGGTTTGCTAAAGGCATATACCTCAGGATCCTTAAATACTCTGGTTAAAGCACTGAGTAATTAAATTGCGAGAGTAAATCACGTGCTGTGGTATATAGGGACAGGCAGAGGGTCCAAAAGCATGAGTCAGCTGTTAGTCTCTAGCTTGTCTGATGGTTAGGTAAATCTAATAGTGCCAATTTAGTGGATTTTTCTTGCATGGGAGCGTGTGACCATAAATGCTCAGGTTTCTTTTCTTCATCAGTGCCTTTTTAAAAAGGAAGCAGTCTGGTACGCTTACATGAAACATAGAAACTCTCTCATGCTTATAGAGAATGTTAGTTTGGTAGAGGGTGGGTTGGCCAACTATTTCAAGAGCATATGAACATTTCAAGAGCATATGAATTTTTTTCTTCTAGAAATTTTCCTACATTAGCAAACATTGAAAAGAAGAAGGTCATGCAGATGGAGAAGGAGGAAAGAGGAGAAGTCCTCACCACCCCGCAGTTTGGGTAAGCATTTTAAAATCAGCTTGCTATTTTCCTTTTAATGAGTTCAGGCATATGCTTTCTTACTGTGGTCTCCAAGCACTCATTGCTTGCACTGTGCACATGATCTAGCTGGCCTTTAGCAGAGGACAGGTCACTTGACAAATGGCAGATGTAATGTTCCTTTGTTTACAGTGCTTCATAGTCCACTTCAGTTAAATTAAACAATGATTGTGTTAGAAACCTGATGATGTTCTTGCTGAATTCTACGCTCTGGTTTATTTGAGAAGCACATTCTAGTGGCTATTCATTAGTTCACCATAACCTTGGTCTCTGAAAAAGAAATAAGGGGGATGGAAGTCACACAACATAATTAATCTGTGGTCTAATCCTCTTATGCCTGGAAATGGCCAAGAGACTTTGTGTGGATTTGGCTTTTTACTCTCTGCTTTCAGATGATAAATCAATGATCAAGTGAAGAGCAGAGGAAGATTTAACTTTGTTTTTATGGTTTAGATAGTGCTATTGTTGCTTCTTTCACCCTCCATCTTCGTTATCTATCTGCTGCCTTTGCTCTGGGCCCAATACTTGGTCCTCTTGGATTTTTCTGTTCATTCTCTCATACTGTGAATTACTTTTTCCGTGTTATCTTTTTAAAATTTTTTTTCCACAGTGTTAGTGTTATATGGAAATAGCCAACTCCATCAGCCTTGCTTTAGGGCCTGCGGGAAGACTTCTACATAAAATGATCCACCGCCTCCAGCACGTTGTTTAAGCTAGAATGACTGAGCCAGAAGGCAGGAGTGGACCCAGTTCTAAGAGGCTCTTGCTGAATTTCCTGCTATGTGGAAGTGAAGCTGGAGTTTGACTTCTCTCCCCTCAAGGGGATGACAAAATAAAGAGCTTGAACTATGGTAAATCAGTTGAACCAGTGCAGAATGAGGTTCAGACAAGGCTAGTATAATTTGTTAAATGGTAGTGGTGCAGATTACCTTGGTACAGCATGTACTTCAGATGTTCAAATGTTTACTCACCCTTTCCCTGCCCCCTTCAGCTTGCTGCCTTTTATTCCTCAGGAAGGAAAGGCTTATAAAAGACTGATGCAGATGTACTTTGCACACAGGGGTCCAAAACTACAAATGTGGAGTTACATTTGAAGAGTCTTGGATGCAAAGATGAGTTTTGCTTGTCAGAATAATAAGCTATTTAGTGTCTACAGGTTTATTTGGCAACGTGGCTGTTCTAGTGAACTGTGAGTCAGATGCCAAATGTAACCTTAAATGTAGTCAGAAATCTTTTAGGTATGTTAGTAACTTTATCTGGAAAACTGTTAGGGAAGGGGAAGAAAAAAGCCCTATAAGCTGCTAGTTGATTGCAGTTTGCTTTCACTTAGTGACCTTTATTTCTAGTTAATTTTAGAAATTTCCTGCATTTTTTTCTGCTTTTCCCTGAACTTGTAGCCCAGAAGGCTTACTCTACTGTCCAAAAAACTGTCGTTTCTGCTTGGTTTATCAACAGCAAAGATTCTGAAATTGTTGCTTATCTGGCAAACTTAATGATGCATGAGGCAAAAATAGAATACATCTTGTTCTTTGCAAGCTGTACTATTAAAGCAAATAGCTAAGTAAGATTTAGAAAGGATTAGACACTTAACACTTCTACAACACTTTCCATTTGTGGTTCTCTGAAGTGCTTTACAACTGCTAATTCCCAGCATCCCTGTGTGTGAGATTAGAGAGGCAGGAGGACCACTTGGGCAGTCTGTGGTGTCTTGCAACAGCTAATTAATAGCACATGGCTCTTTATCCTCTTTAAACAGGAAGCGAAGAGTACATCTTTCAGTAGAAGAAGGCAGATACCAGGCTGGCACTTGCTGGGATGTGTTTGTGACCTTGGGGTTTCTTTCTGGGTATTTGAGGCCCTGTGGAAACTAGAATGTTTTTGTCCCTGGTCAAGGACAGTATCAGCTTATATTTACTCTGTGTTGTCCAAGCTGTACAACAACATCCTGAATTTAAAGCCTAATATAAATTCAGAAGTGAAGTTTGGAATCCTAAAACGAGGTGAGTTACAGGAGACGGTAGCCTTACTTCATGGATAAGAGGCTGATGCACAGAAAGGTGGTGGCTTGTATCTCTTGTCACATGAGAACTATGGTGAATGATGCTATCAGGGCTGAGCATTCAGTGCTGGACACTCAAGGAATGGCTGAAGAATTAAATGTTTTGACATCATATAAAACCGTTTTGAATGCTCTACCTGGTGCTGTTTGCCTCAAGAGGAACTTAAAACTGGAGAAGTGTGAAAGCGGGGGTCATTAGTTAGAAGTGTAAACATTTTTGTACAGGCAGAGGTCTGTGGTTTGGGAGGATTGTGTGACAGGAAAAAATGTGTATGGGTGAGAAGAGGTAATTAGAATATGTGTGCACTGTTTCTTGTAACTTGAGGGGGAAAATGAAGTTAACAGATAACTGTTTTATTCTCACAGTGAGAACAGACCAAAGGAATCTTTCTCTACAAAGCATTAACAACTTGCTGCAAGGTGTGGAGTAAAGCAGAAGTTTACACAGCAGTGCACAACATGAGGCACAAAGCTATCAGTGTTCAGTGAGCTGCTCTGGTTGGAGCGGGTGTCTAGGTGGTACAATGCTGAAAGCTGGAAGAAGATGAGAAATGTGACTGCTTGTGAGAAAAGGGGGCATAAAAAATAGACCTGTTCTGCTAGCTGTTCTGCCTACCAATGACATGGTGCCAGGTTAGAAACACACCTTTGAGGCTTATCTTGCAGGTGCGTGGCTCAGGGCACAAGGAAAAGTGTCAGGAAGAAGTTCTTGCCCAACCATGATATCATACAGCTGACTAGGGCTAACAGGATCTCTGCTGTGCTGTAAGTGAGACTGAGGGACAGTGTACTGAGCCAAATGAACCATGGGACTGGATCAAGACTGTCAGATCTTTTGTTGTTATAATGTGCTCGTGACTCTTTGCAGTCTTGTGTTGATGAATTAACTTTCTGTTGTTTGAAAAGAAATATTTTCAGGAGGCTTCGGTTGTCAGTTCTGTATTTGCTTTTCTGACTGGGTCACACCTATTCTCATATCTATACATTCTGAGTTTGTTTGGCTGACCAGGTTCCTTCTAGAAATATGCTTTGTAGAATAATCTGGAAGGCCAGCAGAACTAGCCTGCTGTTCTCATTTGTAATTGATTTGCTTTGTCCCAGTGGAAATCTTTCTTCTTTTCCATTAGAGTGAAAGAGAAGAGCAGCACGTTAGTTTAGAAGGAAGAGCAGGCAGTCATTGCATCTGAGCGTTCACTGAGCTGTAACTGGAAAAAGACTTCAGTAGTGGAAGTATGCCCTGTTAAAAGATAAAATTCATCAGCTTCAGACCTTTCATGTAACCCTGCCAGTGAGATGAGCTGTAACTGCATGTGTGGTCTGTTACCACACGTTAGCTGAGCTAGAGCAAGTCCTGGTGTTCTACTCTGTTGCTGCACCTTGTGTGCACCTGAGCTGCTGAGTGACTTCAGTTGATTTTACTCTCCTAGGCTGTTATTCTGTGAACTCTGTTTCTCTTCTCCAGCAAAATGAAGGGAATGTGGAAAGCTACAGAAGATGAGAGGTCTGGGCAGCAAGGAAGACAGAAGAGAAAACAGAAGCGTCAGTTCTGGAAGAAATTTAAGAAAAATGGTGGTGATAGTAATGTACCATCACAAAGAAATCAAAATGAAGCTAATGGACCAGGAAACAGTACATGTGAAAAAGAACATGAAAAACAGCCTGCTTTGGAGACTCAGCCATGCATGAAGGACGTTGATCCGCTCAGTTTTCTAGCAAACAGTGATGTTGGTAAGATGAAAAAGGTCAAGGAACTTCTAAGTAGTGTTGATTACTGAACTTCTGTGAAGCTAGCAGCTTTGGGGAAGAGCTGGGGATTTCAATATAACCAAGCAACAAAGAAACTCCACCATACTGTCATTGATGAAAAGAGAGCTAATTAGACATGTGTATAATGGAAGGCTTTTTCTTAGTAGAAAATTGATGGAAAGCTTTTCCAGTATGCTGGGACAATAATACTACTCATTGTTATTAACAAAGAAGCATGGTAGTATGGCTAGAACTATTCTAGGGTCGACAGGGGCACAAATCTGTAACTTTGAATGTAGTCCAACATCCCTGTGTCTAAGTCTTGCATTTAGAACTTCCTTTTAAATGGAAATTTCTGTATCCTGATTCAGAACATGATCTTCTAAGAGATCTCCTAGAATATTCTGGATACTGACTTGGTGCTTTAAATCCAATATTTAGCTAACAAATCAAAGAGGGTTTCTAGGCTCTTAAAGAACAAAATTGAAGCTGCCAACAAGTTTGTGTGCAGTCGTATTTATTCTGCTGTAAGTATTATGCAACTGACTAAAGCACATGCATCAAATTAAGTTACTACATTAACACATAAAGTAAGAACATATTTACAAAGCCAAAAGAATCAAGTATTGCAACAAAAGAATTATTTTTGAAGGGTGTTTAATATGTTTTAGTGTTTTGCAAATATTTAGAGTGTGAAAACAATGAACTTCCTTATATGGGTTAAATGACATGAAAATATAAGCATTTTTCTTATAATTCCATTTTTTCCCCAAATTATCCAACTTGCTGTTGATGCTCTCCATATGTGTGCATTTCCTGAAGTATTACTGCTTAGGCTTTTTTGTGAGCATGTTCTGTTTTCCCTGTGCTGGCAACAATATAAACTATGCTGGTAGAACTATTTCTAATATAGTCAGCAGTGATGTAGTGCTCTTAGAATGTCAACGTAAGTTGACTTATACTCTAGTTTGTTGGGTATTTTTTTTTTAGCAGCAAGGCTAGAATGCATCCCCTGGAAAGGCTTCTGATGTTGAGTTTCTCCTCTTGAAGAGATAATCTTCAATTAATGGCTACAAGAACTCAGCATCCCTGTGCAATTTGTTTATTCCACTCATCTGCGTGTTGGGAAACTAAGTATGATTAAATATAGCTGCATTTCCCCACAGCATCTGTGCTTTACTTAATGATAGGAATTTGAATTGTATGCGAGTACAACTAGGGACTTCTGTTATAATAGGTAGAAAAGGAATGCAGTACTTAATAATGTGTAATAAATCCAGTTCATTTTTCTATAATGAAGTAGAACAAACATTTATTTCAAAATCCTACATCTGAAGTCCGTGGTTTTGCTGTATAGAAATGTTTTGTTGGAGTATTTAAACCTTTCAAACAGCAAGAGCCCTTTCTCTAGAGGCAGTGTGTTTGTGCATAATGCATTCACTGAAGTTCTTTTCAGTAGCTCGTTCCTTCAGAGCTAAGACATTCAATGAGAGATGAGGAAAACAATTTTCCTCTTCATTTATAAACAGAAACAAGATAAAGTGCCAGGTCTGAAATTCCTGAGGGAATTCTGATCAGAAGCAGGCAATTGTATGCATTAGTGCATAACACTTCCTCAAGTTGTTTTACTGTAATACACTTTCTGTTTGATAGTGTTTTCTGAATTTGCTACAAGTGTTGGTATCCCTGTTCACTGCAGGGGAGTTGGACTCGATGGCCCTCAGAGGTCTCTTCCAACTCTCAGGATATATGACTCTATGAAGTTTAATTTTAGCAATTTATAATAGCTTCTTTGCATATTCATAAACTCATTTCCAGTTTTGTGGCCAGATGCTCTTTAAGGAAGTATAAAAAACGTGTGACTCCTGCACTCACTCAACAGTCTGAGCGTGATGGAAGTAAAGAGCAACTAGGAATCGAAACTATCAAAATAACTTGGGGTAAATGCCAGAGCTTTATGCTTGCTTAAGTATGCCATATGAAATACGTTCTGCTAGGAAAATGCACTCTGTTTTCTATGAGCTTCCAGTGTAATTGCAAGTTGATGTGATTGCTGAACCAGTGAGTCAGCCATGAGGTCTCATAAGGTAAAGAAGCAGGTAATAGTTTAAATCAATGCCTGTGTATTTATCAAAGTTGTACCAAATAACATGAGCTTCAGTGAAATGAATTGACAGTTGTTACTGAGATACTAAAACAAAATAGTAAAGCACTTATGGTTTAAAAGTGAAGATCTCAAAAGTGTTTATTACAAAGTATTGCACCACTCTCCTGTGGAGTATCATGTTCAAGCTACAACAGCTGGGATATGTAAGGATGCAACATTCTTTGTAAAAACAAGACTGCAACCAGTCTATTTCTTTTAGCCCGAAGAGTCTCTTTCCTTAATGTCTGTGGTAATTTTTCTGTTAACTTCAGTGCTATCAGAGTCTTTCCAAGGTCTTAACGCATATAGATACTTTGCATCAAACTAAAGCCATCATAATTACATAATTTGTGTATATATATTTAGGAAGGTTGCTCTGTGTATGTCTCCCATTGTCATAGTCCTGTCAATTTCAGCATTTTTGTATCACTTGCCCATTTTCTGTGTTCCTAGTATTCCTTTTTTTCTGGAGTGGTTTTTAGACTGCAGTAACTCACTCATGCATATCCATAATGCTCTGTGAGGATTTTAATATTAAATGATCTCAAGTCCTGCTGAAAACAGATTGTCTGATATGTAGCCTGTGTCCTAAATGTCCCCAGTGAACTTTTTTTCTATCCAAGAATTTCTGTTTTTCAAATCCTCACTCTGAGGCTAATTTGCGTGTTTAAATTACTGGTTTTTAAATCCTTCTTCCCCACCCCTTGCCTCCACAGGACTAAATCCAGCAAAACCTCAAAACACATTATGAAATCTTTTTCTCCTCACTTGCTCTTGAAATAAAACCTATAATTATATTTAATATACGAAGAAAGTGAGCTGTAGTTCGGGAAGTCAAACTATTGTTTCCATAACTTTGACTGTAAACCAGTGGTGAGACAGCTTGTCCTCCAAATCTGTGTTGGCTAGGTGGATATGCTTGTTACCAATCCATGGTATTGAGCAGTGGTGCCTAACACTAGCTTTGCATAGTGATCATATGAGGATTTAACAATGCTGGCTGTTCATACAGGGAGTGTGAGGAAAAATCCCTCTTACCTTCTCTTCCCCTGCAGAGTCTGACAAGGATGAAGCAGAAACTGAAGATGCAAAGCTGGAGATGACTGTTGTTCCCAAACAGGTCACCTCAGCCTTGAGTTCATTGTCAGCCAACTATGGGAGTGCCTCTGAGAGTGAGCCTGAAGGTGTGTAAATGCTCTTCCTCTGATGTTCTCCTCTCCCTATCTCTTCCTTCCCAGTGCTGCTGTGTTTTATTTGGAAATATTTTCTTTCTGAATGCTGGGAGGCTTCACTTCCCATGCATTTGATCCCTTATCTACCGCTGCAGTCTCCATTTATTTGTAGATGCAGCCCTTACAAGTGTGGTAGCCCACTGGTATTCTTTGGTTGCATCCCTGAACTGCTGAAAGCTGCAGCTTTCAGTGTCTGTCAACCTACATAGTACTTAAAGTTTCTTAAAGAAGCTTTTAGAGAAATCAGAATGAAATGCAACGTGTAGTGATTAGCCCAGGTTATGCATAAGGTATAGTGGCAGTTTAGAGGTTGTATCTCCAGGACACTTTTGGCTATGGAACTGCCTCTTGATCTGGGCCCTCTCTGCCAGTGCTGTAATTCAGAGCTGTCTTATACTGTCCTGGTTTTTTGTTGTTGTTGTTTTTGGTTTTTTTATGGCTTACTCTAGCAGAGGGAACCTTTTTAAAGGTTAAACATAGGAATATTTTTGCAGTCTGTGCAGAGAACCTCTCCAGTCTGCTTTTGGGGACATTGCATGCTAGTACAGGTATAAGTCATGTGCAGAAAGAGTCAGGGAGGAGTAAAAGCATATGTCATTATTTTAGCTGTAGTCTGTTCCCCCATTCCTTCCTTGTCCCAGTTGGAGCAATAAATGGGGTTTCTCTGTAAGCCATTACTCACTCCCAATATGGTGATAACTCTTGATATTAGGAAAGTACCCAGGCAGAGGATAGCATTTGTGCAGTCATCCGGTGCGCTGCAATGACCTTATCCACCAGGGTTGTGCCTCATCTAATTCCTTGTCTTTTTCTAAGCCTATAGCATATTTTGGAACATCTCATACAGTGTTTCCTGAAAGATTGGGTGGATTTCTTTCCACCCTTTGTTTGCTTTTTCTCAGCACCGTGACCTTAGATGAAGGGTGGACATAACATTTCTTTGGTTAGGGTGTGTATTGTCAAATTTTCCAGGCTTCTTATAGGCATGCAGTTCTGGGGGGTGGGAAAGGCAGCCTGTCTTCAAGTTTGAACAGAGCCAGGAAAACACTGTTGTGCTCACCCCATGAACTAATTTCCATGTCCTTAAGGGCTTTTTCCATCAAAGGCTGCTGAGTTTTGCAATGAGATTTGAACTCTGCAGTGCTTGGATGTTGTGCTGTTTTGAGCATATGCATCAGTGTATAGCAGAGAACTGCAGCTGCTTGTTTGCAGTTGATTACAATGCCTTAGTTGTCCCAGGTGGCTAACTTAAAGTTGGAGAGAAGCTAGGAGATGGGACTGAACTTAGCCATGCTCTGCCCTGTGTAGTGATTTTCTCACTACAGCCAAACATGCATTAAGTTATACTGTGGTGTGGAAGGAGTGTGCTTTAAGTGAACCCAAGGCAGAGACTTGAAAATCTTGTTCAACTCCTTGAACACAACAGAACAAAACCTATCCCTCTGCAGTACTGAAAAAGAGTAACTGTCTCATTTACCATTCCATGACTGCTTAGAGATAACTTCTTATTTTTAAATAAAAGCCCACTCACAAAACAACAGAAATCCAAAACCCCAAACAAAAGCCTCCCTTCTCCCAAGTGAAGTGTGTACTTATTCAGGTTGTGTAGAAAGAATACTCAAGAACTGTCAGTGCACGGGAATATAAGCATGTTGGAGGCCTTTAAGTTTGGGAGAAAAGTGTTGGTGTGTCTTTTGCTTTTGTTTTTTAGAAGTCTCTGTCAAGATTGCAACAAAAGCTGAGGAAAGTGAAGCAGCACCTCAGAGTCCTGATGTTCCTCAGAATCCAAAGCTGAATCAGCAGCTTCCAGAATCTACAGACACAATGCTAAGAAGCTCAAACTCAAATACGGGCTTTTCCAGAGTCCCTGATAAAAGGGCAAAGAGAACATTACCTCTCCTTCCAAAGCGTCGTCCGACTCTACTGGAAATGGTAAGATTTATTGTTATAGTGGTGACTACTGTACAAGAGCAGCACAACCTGTGATCAGTTCTCCTCTCCCCTCAAGAAGTTAGAGAGGTCTAGCTGAAGCAAAGGCCAGGTCTTAAAATAGCAAATAAGTGTTTCTCTCAAAGCATAGATGCTGAAACAGACAAATGAAAATATCCTGATGTGCATTCAGGTAACAACTGATTTTGGTGAGCAGAAGACAGCTTAATTGTGTGCTTGAAATGAGCTGCACAAAAAAACCCACAAACCTTTATTTGTCCCTCTCCCCTTCCTGTATTAATGTGTAATCCCATCAGATTTATGCTGATCCTCCTCTCTTTGCACTCAGCTTTGTTATTCAGCTGCCTGATTGAGGAGGAGGCAGTTTTTTCAGCTGCAAAATTCTTGTTAACAGGGAGGCTGGTGTCTTAAACTGTTGAGTGCTGTTGAACTGCAACCTGCACATGCATGGGGTTCTTCTCTGTAGGCATGTTTGAACCAATCTGAGGAAGTGACTGCAGGTCATGTTTAAGACTAGGTTGGTGTCAGAAGGATCAAAAAGAGGTTTGCAGGTGTCAGTGTAATGAACAGCAACCTGAAGTACTCTCTATGAAATTGGTTTTCTTTAGTGTAGACAAAACTTTGCCAGTGCTCTTACTGCTTTCAGTTCTCTAAAGCAATATTTGCTAGGAGAGCAAGATCAGATAGGTTACACATTTTTCCTGCCAAAGCAAAAAAACTGGGCACAGCTGAGGAACAAGCAGAGAGCAGAGTGCCACTGGCATCAGGAGTCTGATACAGCACAGGATGTCTAGGCAAGAGATAGTCAATGATCTACATCCCAAGTAGCAGATCTGGGAGAAATCCCTTGATAGTCTTCTCAGTAGCACATAGTACATTTACTGCCAAGAAATAAAGCTGCTAGTGAATGGAAAAGGAAGTGTTTGTCCTTCATTTGTCTAGCTCCCTAAGCACACAGTAGTCTTTATCTCTTACTACTCTAAGTTGTTGGTGATCAAAGCAGTAAAGACTCGGGAGTAAGTCATATGAAGGTCTTGAATATTGAGAGAAAAATGGCACAGATGCTGGCTGAACACGGGGATCCTGATTTGTAGCTTGTTAGTCCGTTTTTAAAAGTACATTTTATCTTTTGCCTTTTAATGTTTCTTAAAGGATGTGTACTGTGGCTGTCAATTACAGAGGAGTTCTTGAGATTTGCACGTAGGCTTTTAAAGCTTCAAGGAACCAAGGGTGATATTTCTTAGTGAATCACTGAAAACGTTTCCAAAAAGTGAAGAATCTTTGCTCAGAAAGTGATGCTACATGAATGAAATGATTTTTTTCTTTTTTGAAAGAGGGGCACTTGGACCCCTCTTTGAGGGTAAAGTGAATTTAGGCACTACTACACATGACTATCATAGTCTTGCAAACAGTGTACACTTAGCAATGCTGTTTGCTGACAGGCCTCTACGGAAGTTGCTCCAGAGATACCCATCACTGCATTTAAAAATAGGTAGGGATGATGCATCTCATCTGTAACTTTGTTATGCTGTGTGGAAATTCAGCACTTTCTTCCTCACCTACAAAAATAATATAATTGTAGTGTCCATTCTCTGCCCTACTGTGCATCTACAGGTTGAGACAGGTTTATAAAGATTCATGTAAGGTGCTAGCACTGGTAACAGCTGGTGCCAGCTGCATGCAGCACCTCTTAAAAAAATAGTCTAAATAGAAATGTGTGTACTTTAAAGTGGCTGGCTAGATTTACCAAGCTTCTCTGTGGCTTTGCAAGCAAAATCTAGCTAGGATGTGTAATACAGAACTCCTGAAAATGGTCAGGTAGGTAAAGATTTAGCTACTTGCTTTAAACATGTAGCTTCACACTATTAGCTCTGCTCACAATGACAGAATTTTCCTTCAGCATTCTGGCTGGTTTTTAACACACAAATGATCTTTAGTCAGGCTGAAAGAAATAAGGAAGGTCTTCAGCATTTTGGTTAAGTTGTTAGACTTAAGTTGGTGAATTATGTCCCAAAATAGATGCTGCTATTTAAGTCCACAATCTAATAGCTGTTGAAACATGCCCTTTCTGTATAAGTATCTTTTACTCAGATATTTTCTAATAAAAGATGCACAGGATATTAAATTACAGATACAGTATAGCCTGCAAAGCTTAAAAAATGCTGATAGACTTGCTACCCTGATGTATTGTCCAGAGCCTGGAATTCTTCATTTTGGATGTTGGATAGCTCATGTCTGTGATATGAGAGCACAGTCATTTGAATGTACCCTGGAAGATGATTGAAGAGGAAATTCTGTGTTTAGGTGTATTATTGATGTTCTCTGTCACCTGAGCAAATTGAGATTGACAGCATAATCCAAATGGTAGATTTTTCAGTTTGTTCAGCCTGACTTAATGTGTTATTGGTGCTAAATAAGTGATGCTTAAACATACATGATTTGGGCATGTAATTTGTCCATTTTAGTGTATCAGCCATGTATAAATATCAGTTGTGGTCCTTCTAACCTCTCTCCTGGTAGCCTCCTTGCCAGATGCCTGTTCCCACCTGTTCTTACCCATACATCTTTGTAGGCTTGTGTCAACTACAGGCCAGCAGAGGGAAATATGCATCACTTTCTTTTCCTTCTTTGCAGTTACTGGCCCAGGACATCCGACATGAAAGGAATGTGATTTTGCAGTGTGTTCGATACATTGTACGAAATGATGTGTTTGGACTTCATTTAAAACCAGAAACAGAAGCTAAAACAGAGACTGGACAGGCCTCTAAAACTACAGCAGAGGCTTTGACGGACAAGCTTGATGGATCTCATTGTTCTTGTAGCTCTGACCTTCAGTTAGCAGGAAAAGAAAAAGATGTGTTATTAATAGCCCATGGTGAGGAAGCACCCATATATCAGGTATCACAGGTGCATCACTCAGCAGATGAGGAGATATGGGAAACCCCAGCAATTCACAGTGAAGAAGGTGTCTGAAGATGATAAAGGTTCAGCTTTTCTACCTGACATTCGTTTTTCTTTTTTGGAAGACATAATTATTACAAAATCATTAAAGTATATGATGAGAACAGTTAAAAACATGTTTCTGTTCTGCTCTGCCTGAGGTGACCGCTTCCTTGTGAAAACAGCATCTGTGTTGAGTAATTTTATTTCCCGACAGCTGAAATACAGCAGTGGCACAGAGTATGATCTGTCCTAGAGAAGGTGTGGATCTCTGGTTTTGAGCTTCAGATCTCTAATGTTTTACTTTGGTATGGATGGTTTCAGTCCATTGCCACAGCCAAATAGTGCTGGAGTATGGTGGATCCTTCTCATGTGAAAGCATGGCCTAGAGTGTATATGAGTATCTGAGCTTCTGGAGTTATCTGAGTGTTCTGAAATGATTATTCATTACATTTCTTTCAGCTGTTATTAGTCTGAAGTATAAATGGAAAAAAAAAACCAATCCAAGTGGGAGAAATAACTGGCTTGGCTTTAAAAGCACTGCTTGTACCATGAGTATCTAATTGAACTGAGCAGAGAAATAGAAATGAGAGAGTGCACTGATGCAAGAAGGATTTTTTTTTTTAAATGTCAGTGTCAGTAAGTACTGCTTGTATCAGTGCTAGATCTGTGTTTGACCTCAGGTACTCATCGTTACACCTTAGACCTTAACTGTTGTCATAGGCATTACCTGTCAGGTTTAACTCTTGAAGCAAACTCCTGGTACTGAGAGTATTAGGTTGATTAGAAATGTTGCTAAGAGATGCTTGTTTCTCTGTCCTCAGTGTTCTTTGGGTATTTTAGTTTGCTGTCTGGAGAAATGTCTTCCTTGGCCTGTTGGTGGATGTTTGTACAGTATCTACTGACTTTTCATGGATTTGTGCGTACTCGTTCTGCTGTGTGGCTGTACACACATGAACTGTTGTGAACCAACCAAACCATCAGCCAAGGTTTAGGAACGAGTTCTCTTGATTACATTGTGCATTTGTTTGTTAGAATCCTTCTTGTGCAGGTGTTAGTTTGTCACACTGACACTGAAAACATGTCATGGAAATAATCTGTTGTCAAGTCTTCCACTTCAAAGTATTTTGCTTTGTGTTGTTTAGTCATGGTTAAATGTCAGAGCTGAGTTACTTTCTCAGGGATTATGGTTTTTCCTTGGTAGCAGTCTAGCTTAGCCCTCCATTCCACCACCTAAACATGACTCTTGATGCTGTTTAACGCGGGTTATTTTCTGTCCTCTGGTTTCTTAAATTAGAATTTGTGCCATACATTTCATCTGTGGTGTATTAAAAAAAAAAAAAACAAAAAAACAAGAAGCTGAAAATTCTGTCCCACCACTCTATTTATAGTGATAATTGTGCACTGTCTAAACTGATGGAATTCTATAAATATCAACACCCTTGTTTTATATAAAAAAAAGTGTAGTATAGACTGATGCAGTACTGGATCATAAACATATTTCCAAGGCAGATGATTTAATTCTTCTCATGATGGTCCCACAAGCCATCTCACTGACTTGGACATGGTTCTTACAGTCTTACTGTTATGAAAATATTGGCAGTGGGCTCTCAGCCACAGAGATCTGGCACTCAGGCAGAACCTGGCTTCTGAGTGGGTTGTACCAGTGCTGTTCAACCATATGGGTAACAACTGCACACATGCAGGAAAAGAAATGGAGGTCTTAAAATCAATGTGTAACTGCACTTTAATCGACCTTTAACGTGCTTCTATCCCTACCAAGTTGATGGCAGAGCTTTTCTTTGATTGTATACTCTGACTCCATGTAACAAAAACAAAACAGAACCAAAACTTTAATCTGAATTCTTTATACTGTTGTCATATATTTCAATATTAAACTTTCTCACAAAAAAAGACTTTGTCAGAAGAAAATCTTTTCAAAGTGGGTTTCTTCTCGGGGAAATCTCTGCAGGGTTGACATAAACCAGCAATTGTTTCTTAGGACCTGTGTTCCACAAATGCTAATTGCTACTGTACTTTGAATCTTTTCTTCTGCTTCTTATTGCAGGTGTGTGGAGACATTCTGTATGACTGCAGTTCACAGTCGAACAGAGCAACAGCACAAGTTGAAGCTCTGTCTTTTCCTGTTCTCCACTTTTATTTTCCTTCTAGGCAGAGTCCAGATTTCACATTTCCCCCCTTCCTGCTATTCAACTTTAAACTCAGCCTCTGGTTATGAAAGCTGCTGTAATAACCTTTCTGATACAGACAGAGCAGTACAGACAAATACCTATAGGCTTCTCCTGCCCTACCAACTTCCCTGTTCTTTTCTTAGTTGAATTGATGGGTTTTATTTACTCTTCTTAGCATTGAGATGCCTGCGTGTGAAAAGAACTTCTTGCTTCTGACATGATATGAGAACAAGTGTCTTGATTAATCTCTGTGTAGGTTTTTGCCTTTAACATTGTTTTCTGTTGTGGTTCCTTCTAATTTTTGCAGTGCTATTAGGGGAAAGTCCTACTTCTCAAGGTTTGTGACTCATTTCAGATAAAAATATTCCAGTGACAACCTTCACACTTCTGAAAATTTTATTTTTACCTTCTTTTATAACTTAACCACAGAAAATGTAACTGTGTCTAGTGATATACACCTTTGAGTCTTTGTTTTAAATCCAGCCCACCTATTGAGCTAGATGAATTGGGAGGGGGATTAAAAAACAAAACAGATTTCATGGCTTGGTTTTTGTGGTGGTGCAATCTAGGCTTTGCTGTTAACCAAGTCATGCTACAGCACAGCAGCTGCCATCTGAGACCAAGGTATGAGGAACAAGTGGTGTTTTCCAACCCAGTATGACTTGGTCAACAGTAGTATCTGCAACCAATGGATTGTGTTAATGTTGCAGTCCTTGCATCAAGAGCACCTGAGATGGGATGGTTTGGCCCTGTGTAGAAGGGAGACGCTGGTTCTGCTGTTAGTGCTCTGATCTGTATCAATTCTTTACAACTGGGTGCATCTCTGCTTCCCTTTGTGTAACTGGTAATAACTGCTGCAAGACTTAAATTATTTAGGAGCAAGTCATACAGTTGTAACAGATCTTAGATGTTTAAAGAGTGTGTTTAAAGAGATGTTTAAAAAGTGTTGAGAAACAAATCTAAGTACTTGAGCAGATTGTTCTGCCAAAGGCAGAAGGTTAGGCTGCGCTATTGCATTCCCCAAACTGTCTAGACATATCTGGCCTGCCTTTGACTGATGTTAGTATGAAGGCACTCTTGAATGCCTTTAAAAGCAGATGGCTATTGGAGAAAGCTTCTGAAGACTGGAAAAGCAAACGTCATTTCTATGTTCAGGAGGAATCCACACATCAGCAGGTAGTCAAACTCTCCTTGATTCCAGGGAAAGTGCTGCGGCAGGTAAGCTTAGCAAGTGTCTCCTGATTCAAGGTACTTGGAATTACCATGGAGAAATGCTTGATCAATTGAGTTGTCTTCTGTAATGAGACTATTTGCTTAGTGGCTGAAGGTAAAGTAGTAGAAGGTGTTGTTTACTGCAACTTCAAGGCCTCTAAAATCATCACCGATGGGGTATGGGCTAAATAAGTGGGCAGCGAGGTAGACTGGCTGAACTGCCAAGCTCATGGGGGTTATGATCAGTTCTCAGTAGGTTGAGAGAGGTGGTACTTTCTGGTCAGTGCTGGTGAGGTACTTGGAGTTCTCAGTCTGAATCTGGGTTCTCCAGTGTAAAAGAGACCTGAGTATAGTGGACAAGTCCAGTTCAGAGCCATAGAAAATTAACAGCTGGGGCTGGAGAGCAGGGAGAGGCTGAGAGCTGGAACTCCTCAGCTGGAGGAGAGAAATCTTGAAGGGTCTTACTTGTGCAGGTAAATACTGATGTGAATAAGGAAAATGGGGTCAAGCTCTTTTGAGGTCCCCAGTGCCAGCACAAAAGGCAATGGATGCTAACAAAAACACAACGTGCATCTCATAAATGGAAGGAAGCTTCTTTAAGAAGGAAGCTGAAGTGGAGGCTTTGCTTGAAATTACTCTGGTGTGGGCAAGTCCTTCAGGAGCTCTGCTCCCACTGAGGAACAAAGCAGGAAAAGCCTTCCTGCTGTCCACACCAAGCTGACAGACAGCTTGGTTAGGAGACAGACAGCAGGGTTAAAGAGAAGACACTGGGGCTGGACTCAGCCTCTGTGACGTTGGCCTATAGCCTGCATTGGTTTCCAGTGCTGCCCTTGCTCGACCTTGGGCTTCAGCTTTGCACAAGGGCTTGCAGAGGGGAAAGCTGAATGTAGTACTTTATATCTTCCTGCGATGCAATTTGAGACATGAATGAAAAATGCTATGTAAGTGTTAGGTATTGCTGTTACTTGGGAGGTGACAAGAAGAGGTGTCAGCCTGGGTGTTTATTGATGCAGTCTGGAATTGCTTAATACCTGGAAGAAACTTCCCCTCTCCCTGCTTCTCATTGCTCATCTGGCTTATGCTGTGTGACTACCTTCCTAATTTGTCCTCCGGTTTCTAAATATACCCTACAGGCAGTGGCTCTTGTCTTGTAAGACAGTTTTCTTGGCATGGTATAACTTTTCCATCTTTCTTTAATGTATATATGTAAACGGAATTGTATAGACTCTATATGGGCATGGAGCTTTGTGTGAAAGAAATGCCAGCTCAGTAAAATAAAGTTTACACTGAGGAGTATTTGATGGGTTAAAGATGTATGTGGTCACATTAGCAGGTGATTGTTCTGGGTGAGGGGAAGTCTAGTGTGAATTTCTGGAAGTACTCATCCTGGGTAACTAACATCATGATTAAGATGCTGGTCTGGATGTGTGTTGCAGAAAACAAGATGAGAAATTGGAACAAATGCAATGTGTAATCAAGGGGAAAAAGGCAGATTTGTCTTCTGTATGCCAGAACAAGCCAGGTACGGGTTATGATAAAACAAATTGCTTCATCTCCTCCAGTGTTGCTTTTACCTAGCGCTATGGCAAAAGTTAAAACAAGAGGGTTGTGTGGTTTACTGATGCTCCTGTTAGGTTGTTGTATAGGACATGGTGTGTGCAGAGGTGCGCCATGCTTTGTAAGCATCTTGCCTAAGAATTCTGTCTCCCCTTTGTAGACCCAGATGGTGCTTAACTTCTGAAATACTTGGTGATGTTGTCTGAAGTGTAACCTTGGTTGTGGGGGGTAATAAAAAGAAAGTCGCTGCTGTCAGTGTTTGTGCTGATCTGCTGCTCCTGTGACTGTCTCAGAACAGGATGCCTCTTTAAACTCTGCTTCCTCTGCAGGTAAATGGGGTGGAATTAGCACTTTTCCTGGGAGACTGACTGACTTACAGATGCCCTGCTGGGCAGAGGGTCTGCATCCTTGAGGTAGTCACCTTTCCCTGACAGGGTGTGAATTACAGCTCTTTGCTGCCTCTCGTGCTTGGGCTTCTGGATCTGGTCCACACCTTTGGGTTCAGTGCAGCTATTAAGCACATTCAACCTGAATTTGGGAATAGCAGTGGGATGACTCAAACCACACTTCTCAGTGAGCACACTGCTCCTAAAGCTCCTCCTCGCTCTGAAATACAAATCCTCCTTTTTATTTCTGCTTGGTGTCTCAGCCAAGAGATTGAGGCTGTTCAGGGCAAGGTGTCAGTGTTGTGCCAGGCAATGTTGGAGTGAAGGTGATTGCATTGTATGACCACAAAAAGTTCCTGTAGTTTTCCAAATAAAAGTGGCGGTTGTTTCCCAACTTCTCATCATGAATGGTGGTGCCTGTATCGGCTTCTGTTGTAACAAGTGATGCTTGTACTACAGAGTCTCTCACGAGAGAGAATGAAGTTTGTTCTGCCCTTGCAATCCATAACATGGTAAGAGAAGTGGCTTTTATTGCACTTTGTGGCCACGGGCATGTTTTCCATTTCAACTTCTAGGACCTCACCCATGTCTCTGATGGTGTCTGAGACTCTATAACACCCTGCAAGGAAACCAGGAGATGACCAGAGTTGCAGCTATCTGAGGAATGAAGCAGAGTGGTGGGAGCACAGTTTCACTTCAAGTAGACATTTATTTTGAAACTGAATTTAAAACATTTGTGTTATACTTGAATTGATAAAATAGTATAGAAGTTTGAATATTTAAAGGATTTAATTAAAATAAAACCTCTTTTGGCAGCATGAACATGCATTTATCACCTCTTAGGTCAAGAGGTTTATCTGTACCTTCCCAATGTCAGCCAGTGCTGAAACATGCCCTGAAGTGCATGCTGGCCCTGATGTTATTCACTGCTCATATTTGGAGACCTGGTTAACATTACATCTCTGCCCTTTAGCAGCTGGTACTTGTCCTCTCCTGGGATTTCAGGGATGCATCCTGGAGACGCATCACTGATGGTTTCCAGCTCCCTGGTGGGGGTGATGAAGAAGGTTTGGTAAATGAAACCCCTCATTGGTGACCTTGTCCCCAAGAGGACTTTCTGGCACAGAGTAACCAGGGGGAGCCCCCAGGTATGAGTGATCCTACGTGTGATGGTGCAGGAAATGCTGCAGTGGCATAAGGAAGGCGGTGATGTAAAACAAAAACAAAAAAAGACCTCTCCTTGTTTTTAAAACAATTGAATCATTGTCATTTTCTAAATTAGAGGTGGTGTGGAGCACAGGCTGTTCTTGAGGGATTACTGAACTTGGTCAGGATTTGGAGTGGAAACACGTGCAAGATTACCTTCTAAAAACCCTGTGGTTAAGCAATGGTTTTGTTTCTATTTCAAGAGCTATAATCTCCGACTGTGGGGACACTTTCTGAATTTGGGGTACTTTGGCTCACCGTGCAGATGTGCAGGCTTGTGCTCTACTGCTGCAGCGCGTGCCAGAAATCACAGAATCACAGAACAGCTTGGGTTGAAAGGGTCCTCAGAGTTCATCCAGCCCCAACCCCTGCCATGAGCAGTGCCACCCAGCAGCTCAGGCTGCTCAGGGCTCCATCCAACCTGCCCTTGAGTTCCCTCAGGGATGGGTCACCCATAGCTTCTCTGGGCAGCCTGGTTGTGTAGGTGGCTGTTCCATCCAGGTAAGCCAACAAAGCCAAGGCCTCTAAATTTCAAGGCTGCAAAAACATCTGTGTGACCTAGTTTGGATTTACCACTGAATTCATCTTTTCAGCACTATAAATAATTCAGCCCAAAGCCATGCAATGTTGATAAATAGGACAATAAACTTCATGCTGCAG
Source organism: Lagopus leucura (assembly GCF_019238085.1). Taxonomy (NCBI): domain Eukaryota; kingdom Metazoa; phylum Chordata; class Aves; order Galliformes; family Phasianidae; genus Lagopus; species Lagopus leucura. Next base: position 13,401,230 of record NW_024962262.1, read on the forward strand.
TGGAGGCTACAAAGAGCAGTGCGTTTTAATTGACTGTTGCACAGTGACTGGGAAAAGCAGAGAGAACTCGCTCAAAGCTCTGTATGCGAACAGCAACAAGTGCTTTGATGGCTTTGAAGTTTCCCCAAGTAATTTAGTCCTCACTGCATGAAGGAGATTCACATGATGTAGGGGTTTTAAATACAGCATCATTTGTGATCCCAAAATCTCTGTGCAAATTCATTTAACTTCATGGGATCACAGGGAAGGTTCTATTTTATATCTGATGGCCGTCTTGGTCTGCTTCCATCATTCTGCTTCCACAAGAGGCAGGTAAAAACTGAAGGCAATAGTGAGGGGGAATTACAAATGAGCTGTGGGCTCGGGTCACTGTGCAACACCCCTCTGCCAACTGTAAGATGTTTTCCTTGCAGTGGGCACTAGAGTTGGCCACCAGCATTCCTGGTTTCAAGGAAAACACTTCCTGATCAGGAGGAGGAGGTTGAAGAGGCCTTCCATAAGCAACTGGAAGTAGCATCACGATTCCAGGTGCTGGTGCTTATGGGGAACTTCAATTATCCAGATATTTGCTCGATAAGCAACATGGCCAGGCATGCATGGTCCAGATGGTTCCTGCAATGTGTTGAAGGCAACTTTCTGATGCAGGTGGTAGAGGAACCGACAAGGGGAAGGGTGTTGCTGGACCTTATTCTCACTAATAGAGAAGGGCTTGTCAAGGAAGTAAAGGTCAGGGGCAGCTTGGGTTGTAGTGACCACGAGATGGTGGAGTTCGAGATCTTGAGTGAAAGAAGCAAAGCAAAAAGTAGGATTGCTACCCTGGACTTTAGGAGAGCCAGTTTTGATCTCTTGTGGGACCTGCTTTGAGCTATCCCGTGGGCTAGGGTGTTAGAAGGTAAGGGGGCCTGTGAGAGCTCGTCGGCATTTAAAAAGCTCTTCTTCCAAGCTCAGGATCACTGTGTCCATGTGAGGAAGAAATCGGGAAAGGGTGGCAGGAGACCTGTGTGGATGAGCAAGGAGCTTGTGCACAAACTCAAAGGGAAGAAGAAGGCCCATGAAATGTGGAAAAAGGGTCTGACCACTTGGGAAGAATATAGATATGTTGTCAGGGCCTGCAGGGATGTGATGAGGAAGGCTAAGGTGTACCTGGAATTGAATCTGGCAAAGGTAATAAAGGATAATCACAGAATCACAGAATTGTAGGGGCTGGAAGGGACCTCCAGAGATCATCGAGTCCAACCCCCCTGCCAAAGCAGGTTCCCTACAGCAGGTCGCACAGGTAGGCATCCGGGCAGGTCTTGAACATCTCCAGAGAAGGAGACTCCACCACCTCCCTGGGCAGCCTGTTCCAGTGCTCCGTCACCTCACTGTAAAGAAGTTCTTGCCCACATTTGTGTGGAACTTCCTATGCTGCAGTTTCCAGCTGTTTCCCCTTGTCCTGTCTCCACTCACCACTGAAAAGAGTCCGGCCTCGCCATTCTGCCCCCCACACCTTAGATATTTATAGACCTGGATCAGGTCCCTTCTCAGTCTCCTTTTCTCAAGGCTGAACAGACCCAGTTCACTCAGTCTTTCCTCATAGGAGAGATGCTCCAGGCCCTTCACCATCTTTGTGGCCCTCCGCTGGACTCTTTCCAAGAGATCCCTGTCTTTTTTGTACTGGGGAGCCCAGAACTGGACGCAGTACTCCAGATGAGGTCTTACCAGGGCAGAGTAGAGGGGGAGGATCACCTCCCTCGACCTGCTGGCCACGCTCTTTTTAATGCACCCCAGTAAGCCATTGGCCTTTTTGGCCACAAGGGCACACTGCTGGCTCATGGCCAACCTGTCATCCACCAGGACACCCAGGTCCCTCTCCGCAGAGCTCCCCTCCAGCAGGTCATCCCCCAACCTGTACTGGTGCATGGAATTATTCCTCCCCAGATAATAAAAAGGCTTTTTAAAGTACGTTAACAGTAAAAGGGAGACTAGGGAGAATGTGGCGCCCTGCTAAGTAACGGAGGTGTTCTGGTAACGGAGGATGCTGAGAAGGTGGAGTTACTGAATGCCTTCTTTGCTTCTGTCTTCAGTGAAAAAGCTCCCCCTCAGGAATCTGAGACCCTGGAGGTTAGTGAGAGGGTCTGGGGAATGGAAGACCTCCCTTCAGCCAGGGAAGAGGTGCTCCGAGAGCGCCTAGGCAACACCAATGTTCACAAATCCATGGGACCCGATGGGATTCATCTACGGGAGCTGGCAGAGGTGATTGCTGAACCGCTTTCTGTCATCTTTGAGAGGTCTTGGAGGACGGGGGAGGTGCCTGAAGACTGGAGGAAAGCCAATGTCTCTCCAGTCATCAAAAAGGGCAAGAAGGAAGACCCAGGCAATTATAGGCCTGTCAGCCTCACCTCTGTCCCTGGAAAGGTGATGGAACAGCTTGTGCTGGATGCCATCTCCAGACAACTGGAAGAAAAGAAGGTTATCAGGAGTAGTCAGCACGGGTTCACCAGGGGGAGGTTGTGCTTGACCAATCTGGTAGCCTTCTATGATGATGTCACTGGCAGGGTAGATGAGGGGAGAGCAGTGGATGTAGTTTACCTGGATTTCAGCAAGGCGTTTGATACTGTCTCCCATGACATCCTTATAACAAAGCTGAGGAAGTGTGGGATAGACGAGTGGACAGTGAGGTGGGTTGAGAACTGGCTGACTGGCAGAGCACAGGGGATCATAGTTGGTGGTGCAGAGTCTGGCTGGAGACCTGTAACCAGTGGTGTCCCTCAGGGGTTGGTGCTGGGTCCTGTCTTGTTCAACATCTTCATCAGTGACATTGATGAGGGGATAGTGGCCACCCTCAGCAAGTTTGCTGATGATATGAAGTTGGGAGGATTGGCTGACATGCCTGAAGGCCGTGCTGCCATACAGCAAGACCTGGATAGGCTGGAGAGCTGGGCAGTAAGAAACCAGATGAGGTTTAACAAAAGCAAGTGTAGAGTCTTGCATCTGGGGAGGAATAATTCCATGCACCAGTACAGGTTGGGGGATGACCTGCTGGAGGGGAGCTCTGCAGAAAGGGACCTGGGTGTCCTGGTGGATGACAGGTTGGCCATGAGCCAGCAGTGTGCCCTTGTGGCCAAGAGGGCCAATGGCTTACTGGGGTGCATTAAAAAGAGCGTGGCCAGCAGGTCAAAAGAGGTGATCCTCCCCCTCTACTCTGCCCTGGTAAGACCTCATCTGGAGTACTGCGTCCAGTTCTGGGCTCCCCAGTACAAAAAAGACAGGGATCTCTTGGAAAGAGTCCAGCGGAGGGCCACGAAGATGGTGAAGGGCCTGGAGCATCTCTCCTATGAGGAAAGGCTGAGTGAACTGGGTCTGTTCAGCCTTGAGAAAAGGAGACTGAGAGGGAACCTGATCCAGGTCTATAAATATCTAAGGTGTGGGGGGCAGAATGGCGAGGCCGGACTCTTTTCAGTGGTGAGTGGAGACAGGACAAGGGGAAACGGCTGGAAACTGCAGCATAGGAAGTTCCACACAAATGTGGGCAAGAACTTCTTTACAGTGAGGTGACGGAGCACTGGAACAGGCTGCCCAGGGAGGTGGTGGAGTCTCCTTCTCTGGAGATGTTCAAGACCTGCCTGGATGCCGACCTGTGCGACCTGCTGTAGGGAACCTGCTTTGGCAGGGGGGTTGGACTCGATGATCTCTGGAGGTCCCTTCCAACCCCTACAATTCTGTGATTCTGTCCTTTAGGCTCACAAGCAAGAAAGCAAGAGCAAGCCAGCAGAGTCTGGGAAGGGCAGCATATCACTAGGTCGCCATGCATGGCTGAGTGTGGAAAATAACAGGCACGCAGCATGGTTTTCTTTGGCATACGGGCAGAGGCACTGTGTTCCCGAGTCTGGAAAGAACTGGTTAAAGCTTCCTGGTTCACTGGAGCTGCAGTTGCAGCATCTGAATTATGTCCCATGTGTTATGACTTCCTGCTCTTGTGAATTAGGCTCAGATCTTTGAATTACCTTTATTCTTTTTTTGTGTGTGCTTACATTTAGTTTAATTTTTAATGGTCTGCTAGGCTTCTCTGCAGTTAGCTAATGCAATCTGGTTCAATAGGTTACTGTGCTACATCCTCATCTGATGCAGCTTTGCAGCTATGAGAAAGTGGGACCAGGGAACCTTTGTGCTTGGACTTGCACAGGGATTGTTCTGTGCTGTAGCAGCAGCAGGCGTCTCTATTATTGTCACTGATTACATCCCATCATTGAGTCAAAGGGTGGCTAGTGGGATCAAGCTTATGGGCCTGGGATTTCAGCTTGGGGTTGGGGTGATGAGGATGTAACTGCGTAAGAGATACCACCACATATTGGCTGCAGTGACAGAACAGGCTGCTCCAGACTGCATCTTGTGATTCCCATGGGGGCTGGGGTTGCTGAGTAGCCTGAAATCTGCTCTGCTTCAGCAGGATCTTGGCCAATGCTAAGGGAGGCATTATGGGGCATGATATGGGAGAAGGGGGAGATGGTTTGCTTGCCATAGCCAATCTGGCTCTGATATATGGGTTTGGAAATGCATTGCCCTATTAAGGGCAAGCAAATGAGAGGGTACAGACATATAAATACCCCAGAGATGCATGGGCAACCAGCCATCAGCTTCTGGAGTCAAGAAGATGCTGTTTAAATTATGCCAGCAGTCTTTGTCAGTGCATAAACAGATGTCTAAAACCCTAACTCCAGCAGTAAGCACCAAAAGGGGTTAACCATAATAAAAATCTCTCTTGGCATTAAAACAACAACAAAAAAGTCTCTTCAGTATTGCCTTCAGCTTCATGTAGCAATACATCAGAGAAGGAGCATAAATCCAGCAGGCTAATGGGGACAAAGGGTCATGGGAGTAGACCTTGGCAGATAAGCTGATGCAGGGAAGCTGGTCAGTACCTGGGTGGGTAATATATCACTGGTGCTGCAGAGTAAGAGGCCACCTCTACTGCAGCTGAAATGGAAACCCTTGCAGGAAGGGAGGTGGGGTTTTATGGGTGGTATTGGGGCAGGCTGATGTGGGGCAGAGGAGTGGTGGGCATGTGCAAGTGTAGGGACTGGAAAGGCAGTGTCTCTGTTTGTTCACTCAGGAGAGTGAATCTAATCCCTAAAATCATCTCTTGATGTCAGCTAGAGTTGCTACATTCAGGATTATTTTTCCAACAATTTCTTCTCTTGAGAAGGTAAGTCGTTGCCTTGAGAAGTAGGATCTGTTTGTCTTTGGTACAGGGGGCCATGGTATAGAAAGCCAAATCTGTGAAAGGCACCATAACTTGGTTGTTCTCCTTAACAAAGCAAACCAAAAAGAAGGTGTCATGGTATCCCAGCATAGCTGATGTGAGAAGGGCCCTCTGGGCTCATCTGCTCCAGCCTCTGTTCCAGCAAGCACATGAGAGCAGGGTGTCTAGGGCCATGTCCAGGCAGCTTTGGAAGATCTCCAAGGAGGAGACCTTACAGCCTATCTACCCTGTGTACATCTTCAACAGATGGTGCACATTGGTCTGAGTATCTTGACTTTGATAATAAAGCCACTTTGACCCTCAAAGTAAGAGTAGTCTTGCATTTATGGTTTCTCAAAAATGATGCTGCTATATGTTCTGCACAAGCACCACTGTAGACAAGTACGTCCAATAGGGTGATATTGATTGTAGTCAGTTATTGATATTGTAGTCAGTTGTTATCATTTGTCATTGTCATTCTCCAATCAAGGCTGGGTTGGATAGAGCCCTGGGCAGCCTGAGCTGGTGGCTGGCAGCCTTGCCCATGGTAGGGGGTTGGAACTGGACGGTCTTTGAGGTCCATTCCAACCCAACCATTCTGTGATGTACATGGGGCTGTGCAGTAATTTAGTTAGGTGATTGCATCAAAACACTGCTTTAAAAGTTAAATCTTGGGACTCCTGTGCTCCCCTTGCAGCAGTACGTGGTTGCCTGACAATCCCATAGCCACTCTCTGCCGATCTCTAGGGCTAAAAGTACTAGACATGGTTTAGATCCCAATAGCTCAGGAAATGTGTCTTGGAGACCCTGAGCAATGCTCTTGGGAGCTTTTTATTTCAGTGGGGTGGAGGCACAAGCACAGAGGCTGGAGAGCAGAGCAAGTCCTTGCAGACTGAAGAGTACTGGTCTTGGCAAGAGACTCGTAGGTTAGAAGCCATTGATAATTCACTTGCAAAGCAGTCCTTCAGCTCCAGTTGGACCACAGTGAGATGAGCTCTGTGCCTTTCTCTAGCGGGTCCCAAGAGTAGGGCTGGTTTGAGCTGTTACTGAAACCTGTGAAAAACTTTTGCCTGAGCACTAAATTGGAAAATGAGCCCTCACAGCCCAAATCAAAGGAGGCTTTATAAGTGGGAAGGAGGCTGGGGAAGACCCTGGAGGGCTGTGGCTTCCTCCTTGCTCTCTGTTAGCGTTGCCCAGTATGGCACGTATTCACGCAGCAGCAGAGAGGCTGCAGTGTGCCTTTTCCTCCCTCCTCCTCCCATCAGCGCCGCAGCTACACCCAGCAGCACAGCTTCCCGTAATAGCAGCTGTAACCTACCCTGTAAATCAGGCCTTGTAATTATGGGACCCAAGGTGGAACAGCAGGATGAATGCATTGGTCAGCAGTCAGTAAGTGTAAGTATGCTGAGGGGCCTCAGTGGGTGCTGGAAAACAGTTTGTACTGAAAGCCTGGTCGTCCTGGTGGTTTGCCCTATTGGTGGTTTGTGCCTTTCTCCAATTATAGCTGAGAATCTGCTCCCTCCCTCTTGCCGTCCTCTGTTACCTTCCTGAAGGGCAGCCACCACTGCACGGTGAGCATGTCTCCTCACAGCACAGTTTGGAAATGAAAACAGCTGGTTGGGTATCGATTTCCCTCTACATCTTCTGTGATCTACATTTGTAGAAGTGTCTTAACAAGGAACTTGGGCATTCTGCAGAGCTCCAGCATCACTCCCAAACGTTCAAACTTTGTGCTCTCAGGCTTTCAGCCACTGATAAACAAAGCAACTACATGCTCCTCCTGGATGAGTGCTCTCTCCTGCAGTGAAATTGTTTGTTGCCATGGATATCACTTAGTTTAGAGAGACATGTAACCAAAATGGATTTAAACAGACCCTCATGGGTCAATATTTCCGTAGGAGCAAATGTGCATCTTGAGGCTTCCTAAATGTCTTCTGTTTGGGCTTGTTGCAATAAGCACAAACCTCCCAGAGCTTCAGCCAGGAGAAGTTATCCTCTAACCATCAGGAATGCATTTTGTATATTATTTTTTCCCAAATCCACAAGGATACAGGATCACAGAAGCCTGAAAGATCAGGTAGAAGTTTCTCCGTTGTTTGTTCTTGATAATTTGAAACTACTTTTTCTTGCCAGTCCTTATTTTTTTTTTCCTTTTTAGAAGTGCCTTTCAGTCTGGGGTTTCCACGATGTGTCGTATTGCAGCTCATAAATGGACTTGTGTTCTGGGCAAACAATAGTTGTTACTGTTTAACACAGATTTGATAAAATTTGCTAATGACCACTGCAGAAAACGGGCAGCTCAAGTGAAGTTTTTGGTTTCTACCCAGGAGCAAAACTCCCACTCCCTGCCCTGTGAATTTCATTAGGTGGAACTAATTAAAGCGATGTGTCTTATTTCTGAGATGAGAACTGGTCCAAGAGGAGTCCGGAGAGGTTTGTACGCTGCGACACAACTGCTCTGCTTTTAAATACCGCAAAAGCTTTGTGTCCTATTTAATTTGACATTCCTTGTGTTTGTTTCCCTTCATGACTCATAGCACAACACTGGCAGCGGGCCTAGGAAGTAGGTTATGGGATCTGGCGTGGGGACACTGGTGGATTGTTTTCCAAGTGTTGTGCTTACATTGCACCACTGGCCCTGAGAGCACCCAGCAAACTGTGTTTGTCCTGCCCTGAAGGCTGGTGCCTTCAGAAATTAGGTGAACAGCTGCAGCTGTGGTCTGAGGCAGCCTTGACTTTGCATTTATTTTGCACTGTCCATTAGCCTGGATGACAGGGGGTACTGTGAGTGGCTTCACAGTACTTCACTCTTCAGCTCTTGGTGTCTCCTGTACAGAGCAGGAGCTCACATCTTCCCTTCTCCTGGCTCAGGATAAAAGATCATCATGCCATGTTTATGGACACCGAAGTGAAAATGCTAGCTGTATGTTTTGGGAAACACTGGGTAGTTCACCTAGATTCTAGGATGTTAGCTGATAGCTGGCTGAACATGAGCCAGCGGTGTGCCGAGGTGGCCAAGAGGACCACTGGCATCCTGGCTTGCATTAGAGAGAGTGCAAGCAGCAGAGAAATGATTGCCCCTCTGTTCTCAGTTCTGATGAGGCTGCACCTTGAGTACTGTGTTCAGTTTTGGGTCCCTCTCTACAGGAAAGACATTGATGCCTTGGAGTGTGTCCAGAGAAGGGCAATGAAACTGTGAAGGGTCTGGAAACAAAGCATGGGAAGTGACTGAGGGAACTGGGATTGTTCAATCTGGAGAAGAGGAGGCTCAGGAGTGACCTTATCACTCTCTACAATGACTTCAAGGGAGGTTGTGGTAAGGTGGGAGTCAGCCTCTTCTCCCAGGTAACAGCTATAGGATGAGTGGGAATGGCATCAAGTTGCACAAGGAGAGATTCAGGTGGATGTTAGGAAAAAAATTATTCTCTGAGTGAGTGGTAGTGAATTGGAAGAGGCTGCCCAGGGAGGTGGTGGAGCCACCATCCCTGGAGGTATTCAAGAACCACGTGGATGTGACACTGAGGGACGTAGTTAGTGGGCATAATGGGGATGGGTTGACAGTTGGACTTGGTGATCTTTGTGGTCTTTGCCAACCTTAATGGTTCTGTGATTCATTGTTCTTTATTTGGTTTTCTGTAGGATGAAGAACTCGTAACAAAGCAAATGAACTTAGGACTGTCCCTTGGATTTGCATGGATATTTCACAAGAGGTTTCAGAAGCCTCAACAATGCCAACATAAAATACAGCTGGACACTAAGCTACTTCAGAACTTGCTTCTTTACCTGACCCCTTTCTGTAGAAGCACCAGAGTCTGGTTGTTTTTTTTGTTGTTGTTGATTACTCCTTTTAGTAGACAGATAATTTTTTTGCAGCTTGATGACAGGAAGCTGATGATATTTGAGGTAAGTACAACGAGAATGCATTGTTTTCAAGAAGAAGGAAAAACATGCCTAAAAGATATTTGTACTTTCTACTATAATCATACCACTGACTCCTCCTGTCACTTAGAACACTGTGTGTGTAGGATGGCCATCCTGAGGCCAGCTCTCCTGTCACTGTGTAGCATTTCAGGCTGTGAAGCACAAGGGTTTCCTTGGGCATCCAATGCAGCCTGTACACGGCAACACATCTCTGGAGCCACCTGAGTACATAGGAAAAAGTGAAATCAAGCAAGTCATCGACATATTACTTTGGTTTTTGCTTTTATGTTGCACTGCATATCAGGAACAATGAAGAAAGGTAGCACCATGCCACAAGCCAGCTGGAAACAGGCCCAAACCTGAACACACTCTCATACTGTCTCTTCCTCTTTATAAACTCTGGGTAAGATTTTACAACGTTTGTGAATCAGCTGTCCCTTTTGGAGAGGAGGAAATCTATGACAGGAGCCATGGCCAAGGCTGTCACAAGTGTCACAAGCATGAGTAGCCCTGACCCCCTCCTCCACCCACCCTGTTTCTCTATATGAAGTCAGTAAGTTTATCTAAATGACGATTGCTTATCTTCTTCCTCATTCTTCTCCCACAGGGAAAGAAGCTGTGTCACCAGGATGAGCATTAAAACATAAGCACACTTTGCTTTTCACGTTTTACCCAAGGTCAGAAGTACCCAACTGATTTCTGAGTTAGTGGTAGCAGCCTGTTGAAACTGTAGCCCAAACCCAGCATTGCTCACTTGACCGTAAGAAGGCACGTGTGACAACAACTTATGCTCTTCTGCTGGATGGTGTGGTTTAAAAATACACCTGCAAGAAGTAGTTACACCCAATAAGCCATTTTCACCACCTTAGCACAGTACTTAGGAATAAGAATAATTCCTACATTTCTGAGCCAGTAGATCCATCTGTATGCAGTCACACTGTGTTAAGTCACACACGTGTCTGTATGTGCATGCAATTTCAGTATGAGAACAGGCTCTGTAATAGTTTAGCTGTAAGCTCATAAGAAGCTCTGTCGCACCTGAAGGTATAATCCTTTGTTTGTGACATCCCAACAAGTTACTGCTGGAAAGGATTATGGCTCCATGTGAGAGATGAGCAGGACTGGTGGCACTTCAGAGGTTAAGAGGTGCTTTTTTTCCATGCATTACAATCTTTAAGACACATCAATGAAAAATTTAAAAAAAATAAACTTGGGTGAAACTTTGCCTACAGGAAAGCCCCTGACTAAGTTTACTTCACGTATGTGTTGCTGATGTCTTCTTTTATTTACACATTATTGCTAAAAAGAAATAGATAAGCCATGTGATTTTCAACGTAAGGAAAAATCTGAAATGACAAAAGGTGTGTGTGCTTTGATAAGGTAGAAGTAATGGTGAGTGGTGTTCGTGTGGTGCTGTCTGTAGGCTAATAAGCCCTAGCAAGCTTTGCTTATTTGCTAAGGTACGGGTAAGGTGTGCTTGGTGGTATGGAGGGGAGGTGTCCTCCCTGTTGAGCTCTTCAGAAACCAAGTAGACGTGGCCCTGGGCACACTTCTCTGAGTGACATTGCTGGAGCAGATGGATCTGGAGGTCTGTGCCAACTTCAGCCATGTTGTGATTCTGTAAACCTTGCCCCTTGGCTCAGGCAGGCACAGCCTAGCAGAGGACCGTGCTGGTATTTCTTGATGGTCCCGTGGACCCCTGGAGCATCTTTTAGTTTTTCTGGAAAGCACAGCCTGCTCCAGTGACCTGGCCCCGCTCACATCTTAAATTACAAATACAGACTTGACCTTGTGGCCTTTGTCCTCATGTGTTCACGCCTGAAAGGTTCAACTGTAACACTACACCTTCCCATAGAAATAGGGTAGGAGGAGATTTCTTGGAAACTGCTGGGACAGACACCAAAAATAAAAGGCATCTGAGCAACAAGTGGAGCTGCACAGCCATAGTTCTGCTCCTCTTTGTTTGTTTTTCTGGTTGGTGTTTTCATGTTATCTTTTTCTCTTCAGGATGTACGGGGGAGGCTATAAATATATTGAGACTCTACAAATGTTACTGTGGAAATGAATCTCTACTTTGTCCCTTGACTTGTGGCTGTGCACCAAGGTGTGTACCTGGGATTGATGCCCATTAATGGAATCTTCTGCCTGGGCTGCTCCAGGAAGCCTCTTCCAGTGGTTTAGAGAAGGGTGAGCAGCAGTTTGACATTTTAAGGTTGATACTACCTATCTGACATAAGCGGAGACGCTGTGTAAAGACTGGGGATGTTTGTTCTAATTCAGGATTGTAACATCCTTGCCTCATTGAGATTTGCTTGGAACTTCCTGCGTGCCTGCGGCAATGAGTAGCTGGGGGAGAGAGATGGCTTGTTTGGAAACATGCAGTGAGGCATCATTACAAGGCCCAAACTACTCCAAAATACTCAAGCCTGGGAAGACTCCAGCCCAGAGACCCTCCCACATGGCTGGAGGAAGAGCACACAGAAGTTTGCTTGTGCCGGTTTTACTGAGAATGCTACTTGTAGCTGTGAGCAAAACCACAAGATTAGTGATGAAATGCAACCTCTGCTGCTTTTCATGGCAGAGTGCTGTAGCGCTGTATGGTTTCAATTACAGTGCTGGGACCCAGATCTCCTCTGCAGTCATGCTGGGGATGATGCTTCCTGCGGATGCTGGGGAGCAGGTGGTAAATTAAGCCCTTGCCCTCCAAAACCTGACACCCCAATTTTTTCTGAGGCTGGCGCACACTTGTGAACTCTGCTACTCTGAACTGACTCCAGAACATCCACTCCGCTTAGTTTCTGGCTAACAAAAGGTTTCTGGTTTACAAGAGGCCATGGGCACAAACGGAAGCACAGGAGGTTCCTTCTGAACACCAGGAGCCCTTCTGTGCTGTGCAGTGATGGAGCACTGGCACAGGCTGCACAGAGGCTGTGGGGTCTCCTCCCTGGGGATCTCCCAAAGCTGCCTGGACGTGGCCCTGGGCACCCTGCTCTGGGTGTCCCTGCTGGGGCATGGGATGGAGCAGTGGCACCCAGAGGACCCTGCCAGCCTCAGCCATGCTGGGGTTCTGTGATTTATGAGTCCAGGGAGAACAAAACGAGTCAGAAAGGTGACTAAGCCTTCTGCTTGTTGCCTCTGAAGCTGGGAGCTGGTGCTACCAAGCAGTGTCTGTGTGCAGTGTATTGCTACTTGTGCAAAATATGTCAAGCTTTTTGGATTCAGGAGGGGAGGGCAAGGGAAGAAGATGGAGGTTTTGCTCCATTAATAGCTCTTCAGCTCAGTGGAACAGCCCAGGCAGTAAAATGAGGCTAAATGGAAAATTATAGGGTAAATTTGCCCTCATAATCACACACAGATAATTTGTTTCTTGAACAGAATTGACAGAATATAAACAAGTCTACGATGTGCCTCATTAATTGGAAATGTTTTTTCTAACAAGCCCCATGGAAATATGAAGTGGTTTCACTCTGCAATTTGTGATATAGTTTGCTATTAAATGCATTCAGTTTAATTGTGACAATGCGTCTCATTTTGGAAGCATTCACAGCCACTGTGTAAAAATAGCAGAGGACAGCAGAAACGGCTCCCAGCACAGATGTGCTCCTCCATTTGCTGCGTGCTATTGGAGCAGACAGGTGTGCAGGGTGGACCTAAGCTGCATAGCACAACAGCATGGAATGCCCCCAGAGGCATTTTGGGACAAGTGGCTTTCTTCTCCCAGTGGCACCACATGAAATAGGATGTCTGGTTTTGACTGCCCAGAGAGTCATGGTGCCCTGTCTGACCTTCATGCAGCTTGGGCTTTCCATCTGTAGTCACAGTGACAGATCCGTGCATCTCTGTGCACGCATACTGCCTAATATTAATCATGCCTGACCATTTTATGCACGAATCCCATGACCTCCCAACAATGAGATCATGCTGGGCTGCCATATATCAAACCATCCCATCAGCCCAATGTTGACTTTGGCCATAGGGAGTCTGAACAATGAAACAAAACCGTTTCTAACCTTGACACGCTGGAGCTTAAGACAGTAACTTAAAACATTTCTTCGTACTAGGGGGTATAAAACCTTCTCTTTAAATGTACTGTTTGTTCTAATCTGTGTGCTTTAGTGTGGACAGAGACCCACAAGAGAGTGAAGGCCAAAGGAGCATGATGAGCATGATGAGCTTGCCCAGTTCAGAGGTCTTTGTTTTGAAGATGAGATAGGGTTGCCACATCCCCAGCCATAAAAGACTTTTACTCGGCACAACCAAAATAGACCTGCACAGCAGCTGAATTATTCGGCTTATCTATCACACTTCACAGATGCAGGCTTTCATAACTCTGAATATGAGCAAAAAGAGATTATCCAACCTTCTCAAAGTGCTCCACTCTCAGTGATGGCAGGAGGCATGCGGCCAAAAGAGCTGAACAGGAATGCGAGTTTGGGAGTGTGAAAATAGCCACTGGATATTTCAGCACAAGCCAGCACCTCTGCTTTGCCCTCAAGGCCATTGCTAGTGGTGTGTGATGGCTGTGCATGCCTGAAGCAGCTGCTGGATGTGAAGGAATCTGTGATACATGATGAATTTGTGGCTTTACACACTGTGGCGCAAAGGGCAACTCTCATTCATGGGGGAAACGGCAATGCAGAGTTAGCTGAGGGAAAAGGTGCCCAGAGGTCTTATCTGTATGAGTCAAGCGTAGTCATGGTTTGGTGATGATCTGTGAACTCAGTGACATTTGGCAGCGGGAAGCTTCACCCACTCTGAATCCAGCCTTGGCACGGCAACCCGCTGAGCGGTCTCTTGACCGAGACCTTCCGCACGCTTTCTCTGCACACGAGAGCAGCATGTCCTGCAGGACATCAGTGCAGTTTCACAGTACATATTTTTCAAGGACATGCACTGTGATGACACGTGTCATCCAGCATCATCTGTGCCTGAAAAAATACGGCCTTCAAGAGTAAACACTTGGCAGAAGCAACAGCACAGGCTCAAATTTAGACAGGAATAATTTACGCTATGCAGACCTGGCATGCTGGAAGGGGGCACGCTCTCTGGAAGGCAGAGAAGGAAATGTGTTGCTAATTTTGCTAGACAACTTCTTCCCTCTGCTCATTTTCATTTTGTAGTTGCCAGACTTCCTAGTTCCTCCTAAAAGAGAAACATCTGAAGTTTGGCTTTGTTTAACTTCTGCTGGGGGAGGCAGAGGGATAAATCCCCCCATTCATCAGCCTCTTCCAGTAGCTCTGTTGGGAATCGCACCCCAGCTTGCCACCTGCCTCACTGTAGATTGGTTTACATTCAATTAACTCTCATTCTTTTCTTCTGCCCCAGTTTTAGGACTTCCCTACTGCCATTCCACCACCTCCCTGATGCATCTCGGGCTCACTGAGAGGTATGGAGATGTTGACAGCCACCACAAATGGGACATTTCTTGGTGCCACATGGGGGCACCTGTAGAAGCTCAAAGAAGCAGGAGAAAGGGGTATTTCTACACGGTGGGGGCATATGTGATCCAGCTGGGCTCTCCTTGCATGTCAATGAGCCTGTTATTGTTGCTGTTTGTTTGCACTTAATCTCTCCACATGGTGTTAGCCTGAAGAGGCACTGCTCCCTCATGTTGCCATGCTACTGAGCTCAATGAGTTGGCTGTGAGGCGGGGCCAGGCTGTGCCTCCAAATAGTTGGAGTGCTTTCCAATCCCGGTGCGATGACCTGTGTTAATGGCTGAGGTTCTCATTCCTCCCTCCCACGGGGAATCTCATTACCCCTCAGTATGGATGAGAATCTCAGCTTGATTTTTGCTTCTCTGAGGGAAATACAGAAACTGTAGGAGTGTTTCTGGGGACTTCCTTGCAGGGAGGGCATATTTCCATCCTTCCTTTGGGGAAAATACAGGAAGCCCTTGGTCAACGTGAAGCACTGGGGTGCTATTTGTGAACCCACCGTGGCAGTGCATCCTCCCCTGGGGGTGCACTCGTGCAGTTGCACACAGTGTAGGAACTCCAGCCCAAGGGACCGTCTCCCCACAGTCCCATTGCAGCTGTGCCTGCCCCCACCTCACATGTCCTAGAGATGATCACAGCACAGTTCTCTGGAACAGGCACTCTGTCCTGTAGGTGATTTGGAGGCTGCAGTTGCAATGCAGCCACAATGTCATCATGCTAAATTCTGTCCAAGCCACATCCCATATAATTTTCTAGTCCTTGTTGCCCTGCCAGCTTGAATATTGCCTGGTCTTCTAAAATCCCCAACTGCAAAGCAATGGGAAATGTATTAGAGCATAGAACATGGCAATGAGGAGCACTCAGAGAAGAAAATATTAAGAAATGTACGCTGGCAGAACTGCCCTGCACTCTGGAGATACAGGAAATTTCTCTCCGCAGTTTGCCTCTCTTTTCATTGTTTGACAAACTGCTCCAAAGCTCATTTTCTGATTCTAGCCGAGAAGCCTGCGAAGGCCTTGGGAATGCTGTCTCTTTGTGAGCATTGCTTCTTTGTTTGTTTTCTCATGGCTTTGTGACTAGTGCCGAGGAACAGGAGGCGAATATTAAGGTCCGGCCCCAGTTGCATTCCCACCGCTCAGCTAAGGACGACTTCAGCTTTGCAAGAATTAACCAGCATCCATGGGAATGTTTGTGCACTCTGACGGAGACCTGCAGAGCATTTAGATGTGCTAGGACTGAAATGACCAGCAGACTTCCACTGCATAAAAACCAAAGTGACAGTAGAAATTTCTAATGAGATAGGTTGTGACAACACCAGGAGCGTGTCACAAGCCCATCCTAGCTCTTCTCCTGGACTGCACACACATAGTTTGGCCATCTGGCACCTGACTGTTTAGGAAGTTGAAATTGGGTTTTAATAATACATTGCACCGTCTGACACCACGACAACTCGAAGGAAACCTGCTTTGCTTGCAGCTTGTGAAGTGCAGCCTGTGCTGAATCCCAAAGCGGGGAGGAAATCTGCTATTTCTTTTCAAAGAAGTGTCAGGCACTTTGCTGTAAGAATATAAAGAAAAGAAAAAAATAGACACTGAAAGCAAATGACTTGGGTTTGTCATTTCTGTTTTACAAAGGAAGCAGCAATTAGGTGACAGGTGTGTAAATTTCCCAGGAATACTGCTGCACACAAAACGCAGGCTGACTTTGAGTCTGTTCTTGGAAATCTTTTACCAACCCATCTCCTTCAAGGAAACTGTCAGACTAAACCCATTATTTCCTCCTGAGCTTTGAAAAGTTTTCTTTTTTCCCTTCCTCGTTTGTTTCCCCAGAGAAACAAAAGATTTTAATATTGAAAACGTAATGATGGCTCTTGAAGGAAACTGACTTTTAAAATTAGAGACTAACAAAGAGACAGGAGAGATGAATTATCCTAACTAGCAAGGTTTGCTACTCCCTCTAGGCTTTGTGGCATTCCATCCTGCAGCAGCTGTAAATCATCCCTATGTCTGATCAATGCAAAGCATCGTCTGTGGGCCTCAGAGCAGGGTGCATGGCTTGCATGGTAAAGGCTTCAAGTCCTAAATTGCTGGATATATTATTAATCACATGTTCAGCTTAACTAGCTGGTATAGTCTTTGCCATTATAACTGGAGATAGTATGAGGTATTTGTCTGGGGGACAAGTATAAGCCAGAATGCAGTCATGAGGATCTCCGTGCCGCTTTTGTCATGTTAAAGCAGGATGAAAACATTGCTCTATCTCTGTCCTCTCTGCTTGTTGCAGTTTGAATCAGAGACCACAGTGTTGTACATTGCTTTGAGGAGGTCTCACCAGGGCTCCCTGCTAGGGCAGGAGCTGTGTCCAACCACCTCCACCTGGTGTGAGCTGAGATCCTTCTAGCAGTGTCTAGGACTAGATGGACCCGATCTGAAGTCTGAGCAATCAAACTCCTCTGCTGTATTATAGAGACGGAAGAGAGATGGAGGCAGGTGGGACTGGTTGTTAGACTGCAGAGGGTGACAGCACCCAGTGCTGATGTATGGCTCATCCCATCTTCACTGCTCAGTGTGCCCCACCTGGGAACGCTGCTGGCTCACGTTCAGCCAGCTGTCAGCTAACAACCCCAGGCCCTTTTCCTCCATGCAGCTTTCCAGCCGCCCTGCCCCAAGCCTGTAGCATTGCCTGGGGTTGTTGTGACAAAGTGCAGGACTCAGCTTGGTGAACTCAGCCCATCGATCCAGTCTGTTCAGATCCCTCTGTAGAGCCTTCCTACCCTGAGGCAAATCAACGGTCCCCCCCCCAGCTCAATGTCACCTGCAAACTTCCTGAGGGTGCACTCAGTGCCCTTATTCAGCTCGTTAATACAGATATGGAGCAGGATGGGCTCCAATACTGATCCCTGAGGGATCCCACTGGTGACCAGCTTGATTTGACTCCATTCACCACTACTTTCTGGGCCCACCCTCCAGACGGTTTTTACTTTGTGAAAAGTACACCTGTCCAAGCCATGGGGTGCCAGTTTTTCCACCACTTGGTGTTCTTTGTCTGGTCGTGCATTGGCTGCACTGATGCAGAGGGGAGATGGTGTAATCCCTGAGCCATAATGTAGAAACTGCAGAGATGAGTGGATGGGGAGAGGGAGAGTGAAGATACCTACACTGCCTTTAACCTTTCAAAATGTGTGACAGTCAGTAGCTTGCTGGGAACACTGAGCAATGGAGGATGGAGGAGATCTATAGCTTGCCTTGCTTTTTTATCTTTTTGAAGGGAGGAGAAATATTTTCCTCCTATTGGAAACTTTCAGTTGTTTTTTTTATTTTTTTATTTTTTCCTGGAGCTCTTAACATCAGTGATGACTGATATCCGTGTATTTTAAGTGCATCAGTCAGCTTTTCAATCAGCTGTGCGTGAAGCCCGAGCTGACAGCTCTCTGCTATGGCTGGTATGTGCAATTGGATGCTGCTGTGACTTTCATTTTTATTTGTCCATGAAGAGGTAAAATAATTCACTATACATTTAACTTTATGAAGGTTCAGAGGCTACATCACCTACATCACTTTGGCTGCACTGTGTCCTTATGGATGTCTATGGAAAGGATAAGAGAGAGTACTAAATTTAGGAAAGGCTGGGTTTGTAAAGACAGTGTCATTGTGCTTCCTCAACAGAAGAATCAGCAGCGCTTTAAGAACGTACACAGGAGCACCCTGTAATGACCAGGAACTACAGCAAGGGAAATAAAGGTTAGATGTTAGGAAAAACTATCTGCAGGGCAAGAGGATCTCCACTGTCACAGATTTTTAAGACCATTTGGGAAAGGCATTCACCAGCAATGAGATGAATCCTTCCATGGACAAAAGGACCCTTCCGGACCCTTTTCTGTAATTCCTTACATCATTTCACAAAACACAGCTACTTCTGTTTTCCAAGACAAGATGGCATTGTGATAGTTAGGCATTTTATAAGACAGACTGATTTATCTCTGAAAAAGCATTAAAAATTCAGGGTCAGAGTTCCTTCTTCAGGTGTGAAGTAGAGGAGGCTTAATCCGGAGCTGGAAAACCTAAAAAGTTACCTTCCAAAGGCAGAGTGATGAACTTGAGCTTGCTGCATTCAAGAATAGCAAGACATGAAGATTCTTTCTACAGTTTTATGATATGGTTCAGTCCTCCCCCAACTTTAAATTCCAGGGGATATAAAGGAACTGTATGCTTCTTAGCATATCTGCTACTGCCTTTTTTAATCCTGCTCAGATCCTTTCTTCTCCATCAGTATGTTATCTTTTAGAGGTGGACTCTCTGCTATGTGTCCAGTATATAACTGCAGCTACCTACACACTGATCTGAAGTTAGGGAAGAACAACCTCCACCACGTTTTTAAGGATTATCTCGAGCTGGGAGTCTGCACCACTCTCTAACCCCTTCTACTCAAACAAAGAGAAGAAGGAAATACAATGAAAAAGGGTTTAAGACATGTTTTAGTGGGAAATAGTGATGACAGGTGGATGGTTGGACTGGATGATCTTAGAGATCTTTTCCAACCTTGTGATTCTATGATTCTAAGGGCTGAGATAAAGACAAGGAGATCGCTCACCAGTTACCACCATGGACGAAACAGACTCACCATAGGGAGCTTAATGTAATTTATTGTCAATTACTAACAGAGTAAAGCAGTGAGAATGTAAAGCAGACCAAAAACACCTTCTCCCCCATTCACCCTCTCCTACTTCTTCCCCCTGAGCAGTGCAGGAGAATGGGGGATGGAGGCTACAGTCGTTTGCTTAATAGTGATGAGGTACCACCAAATTATGCTCAGCCTGCTTTCCCAGAGCTGCTCCTGTCACGGTCCTTGCACAGTCTAATTTTGTGAAGTTCTTTTGCTGTGCAACGCAGAACTTTGCATTTCACTAGTTAAAACTGAGTCATGTTTTTTCAGGGGATTTCCTCACTACATGTATTTTTAATTCTTAATCTATGCACTGTTACATGCAGCCTCTTTCAGCTTCATAACACCAACAAATGTCCCTTCTGTTTTATTCCCAGGTTGTTTTTGGAAACATGAAGTACCATCAGGCTGGGACAGACTGCGCAGACCACTGGCTGCATGCCCTTTCAGCCTGACCGTGAGGTGAGACCACAGCACTGAACTACTTTACAACTATGATTTTCCAGCCACTCCTGTAAACCACCTGTAATAATTTAATTTAGACTGCACTGTACTTGCTTTGAAAAATTAAGATTTGTGACATCTACCAATTCTCCCCTATCCTGTAACAAATTTAGGTTGGTCTGACATAAAGCAATTAGACTGTTTTCATGCATGCTGACTGTTGCTAGTATCCTTAATTTATTCCAAGTTCTTCCAGAACTGCCTGTGATTTGTTCCAGGGATGTACATGGAAGCGAGATGGGAATGCATGAGCTGCCTGACCTGGGTTAATCCTGGAGTCCCAAGGTCCATGGAATGGATGCTGTTTCTGCCCAGGGTAGATCATAGAATCATAGATCATAGAATATCCTGAAAGTTGGAAGTGAACAAAAAGGATCATTGAGTCGGACTTTGACAAAAATAATCTGCCAAGCCCTTCCACTCCTAAGTGGTCCCCAGCAGCACAGACTCAGATGGGGTAAGCCTAAACCTGCATGCTTTTAAAGGATATCTATCTTCAACTCCCACCTGCAACCAAGGTGCAGACCTTTCTCCCTCTGTAGGAAAGCGGAACACCCAATCTATGAAGCTCTGAAAGTGCTCCTGGAGATAGTCCTGCTGAAGAGAGGTGGAGCAGTGACTGGGGTGTGCTTGTGTTGCAACAAGATACCTACCTACCTGCTGGGCACTCACTAGAGCACACTAGCAGCCATGTTGATGCTAAAGGAAACCTCAAGGCCAGTAGACAAGCACTCAGTGTCTTCAGAGATCTGATGCCAAAGGCATGCTTTAGGTCATAGATATTTCGAATTTCTCTGCATTCATAAAATAGTGTGATTTTGATATTTAATTAAAGCAATTATCTTTCCTATCCATGCAGAAATGTGCCGTAAATACCTTACAGGTGAAATGGGACTAGGCACTGTTTAATACGAAACGCTGCAGCAGTTCTGGTGGCACAGCTGAAGTCACCTCTTTGTTTACTTGGACAAAGCTGACCCTGAGTTGCTCACTGTGAGGCTCCTTGAGATCATGTGCAAGAAGAGATCTTTGGGTTTCTCACAAAACAGAGGGATGTTGGGTGATGAGGGGGTAGGCAGCACCTGCAGCTTTTGGTTAAGTTTACTGAGAGTTTGGGTGTTTAGTGCCATGGTTCATAAAGTCATACAGTCATTATGGTTGGAAAAGACCACTAAGATCATGTAGTCCAGCCATCAACCCATCACCACCATGCCCCCAAACCATGTGCTTTGTGCCACAGCTATTCATTCAGGCTCTTACCTGTGCTTGCCTACTTTGCACGTAGATATGTATTTCCAAGGGATTGCAGTCATCCATGGCATGGTGGGGATGGGCTGATGGTTGGGCTGCATGATCTTAGTAGTCTTTTCCTACTTTAATGATTCTGTGATTTTGAGTCAAAAGACAGATCTGAGCCTTGAGATAGAAAAAAGAAAAAAAAGACCAAACAGCTGCCTGGCTAAGTGTTGTAAATGGGGGTGGGGGGTCCATGAATACTCTTGGACCTGTGGGCAAGGAGGAACCTGCTGGCTGTGTCCAACACAGCTGTGATGTACTGAGGGCATCTGAAAAAAAGTAGCCCTCTCCTTGGTGCCACTTGGACTGTTTCCCTTACTGTTAATCTCACAGCGTGCCTTGGGTCTGTGAGCACAGCAGGGAATACTTGGGGTAAGTAAATCCCTCCACAGCTTCACATCTCCTCTGATTCTCACAATGCTCTTCATACAGCACATGCAAGAAAACAAAGTGCTTGTTTTTCATTCCTGATGTTTTCCCACATGAAGCCTAGGTACTTTCCCTTTATTTTTTAGTGAAACCCTACTACATGGTGTGTTTATTCTTATGTATTTTTCTCTGAAGTCTGCTGTGGTGATGACATGAAAGGCCCTGTGCAGCTCCAGCCATGACAGGTGTGCTCAGCTGCTGCTGGAGCTATGTGAGGCAGCTAAAAATAAGTGAAACCTCCAAATTCTGGGGTGAATCCAGCTCCTTGGTATCTGTGCAGCCACAGAGGAGGACGGGGACTGGTGGCAGGGCTCTTCCCCTTGAAGTGCACGGGCTGGTGCTTCCCGAGGGAGCTTTGCTTCCCGTCGTGCCAAAGGCTGAGTTTGGACAAGCCAGGCAATGTCCTCGTGGTGTGTGTGCCTCTGCACAAGCCTTCTGGTTATAATCTTGGGACGTGCAGAGATCACGCCTCAGCTATGAGAACAGCCCTGTTCCCACGTAAAAGGCTCCAGAACACGAGCACGTAGGAGCACTCCTTCCCTTCGAGCTGCGCTGGTTTTTGTCAGAAAAAAAAAAAAAAAGCTGCAGTTTTGCTTCTGCTATTGCTTAAGCCACTCAGCCTGATGCCAAGGACAGCTTGTGTTGAATTTCAAAGCACCCTTTCTATACAGGCGTTCCTGGGAGAGGAGGGAGCAGCACCCTTGCAGCCCTGCAGGTGGGTGGAAGCACAGCGGGGTCCCTTCTGCAGCTCCAAAGTGCTGCTGCACAGGGCACAGGGCTGGCTTAGCCCAGCCTTTCTACTGAGGTTTCCCTTCCTCTTCTCACATCCTCCGTGAAAGTCCACTTTTTTTTTTTTTTTTTTTTCCATTTATTTTTAATCTTTTTTTTCCCATGTAAAATATTTTAGATAAGGCTTATGCAAAAAAAAAAAAAAAAAAAAAAAAAAAAAAAAAAAAAAAA